>NW_027520754.1:0-172050 GCF_051991255.1 Vanacampus margaritifer | reverse complement strand
GTGAAAATGTCAAAATCTTCAAAATGAGCATAAGTACAATGAAATTAATGCTGGAATCATCTTCAGGATGCTAGAATACACTAAATACAGCAAAAATTTTGAGTCTACAACGTTTAGTTTAGGTGTGAGAGCCAAAATGAACTTATTATTGCTTTAAACGCGTTTTCAGCCCCTGATTGTACACTTAAGGTGAAAATGTCAAAATCTTCAAAATGAGCATAAGCACGATGAAATTAATGCTGGAATCATCCTCAGGATGCTAGAATACACTAAATACAGCAAAAATTTTGAGTCTACAACATTTAGTATAGGTGTGAGAGCCAAAATGAACTTTTTATTGCTTTAAATGCGTTTTCAGCCTGATTGTGCACTTTAGGTGAAAATGTCAAAATCTTCAAAATGAGCATAAGCACGATGAAATTAATGCTGGAATCATCTTCAGGATGCTAGAATACACTGAATACAGCAAAAATTTTGAGTCTACAACGTTTAGTTTAGGTGTGAGAGCCAAAATGAACTTTTTATTGCTTTAAACGCGTTTTCAGCCCCTGATTGTACACTTAAGATGAAAATGTCAAAATCTTAAAAATGAGCATAAGCACAATGAAATTAATGCTGGAATCATCTTCAGGATGCTAAAATACACTAAATACAGCAAAAATTTTGAGTCTACAACGTTTAGTTTAGGTGTGAGAGCCAAAATGAACTTTTTATTGCTTTAAATGCGTTTTCAGCCTGATTGTGCACTTTAGGTGAAAATGTCAAAATCTTAAAAATGAGTATAAGCACAATGAAATTAATGCTGGAATCATCTTCAGGATGCTAGAATACACTAAATACAGCAAAAATTTTGAGTCTACAACGTTTAGTTTAGGTGTGAGAGCCAAAATGAACTTTTTATTGCTTTAAACGCGTTTTCAGCCCCTGATTGTACACTTAAGGTGAAAATGTCCAAATCTTCAAAATGAGCATAAGCACAATGAAATTAATGCTGGAATCATCTTCAGGATGCTAGAATACACTAAATACAGCAAAAATTTTGAGTCTACAACGTTTAGTTTAGGTGTGAGAGCCAAAATGAACTTTTTATTGCTTTAAATGCGTTTTCAGCCTGATTGTGCACTTTAGGTGAAAATGTCAAAATCTTAAAAATGAGCATAAGCACAATTAAATTAATGCTGGAATCATCTTCAGGATGCTAGAATACACTAAATACAGCAAAAATTTTGAGTCTACAACGTTTAGTTTAGGTGTGAGAGCCAAAATGAACTTTTTATTGCTTTAAACGCGTTTTCAGCCCCTGATTGTACACTTAAGGTGAAAATGTCAAAATCTTCAAAATGAGCATAAGCACAATGAAATTAATGCTGGAATCATCTTCAGGATGCTAGAATACACTAAATACAGCAAAAATTTTGAGTCTACAACGTTTAGTTTAGGTGTGAGAGCCAAAATGAACTTTTTATTGCTTTAAATGCGTTTTCAGCCTGATTGTGCACTTTAGGTGAAAATGTCAAAATCTTAAAAATGAGCATAAGCACAATGCAATTAATGCTGGAATCATCTTCAGGATGCTAGAATACACTAAATACAGCAAAAAAATTGAGTCTACAACGTTTAGTTTAGGTGTGAGAGCCAAAATGAACTTTAAACGCGTTTTCAGCCCCTGATTGTACACTTAAGATGAAAATGTCAAAATCTTAAAAATGAGCATAAGCACAATGAATTTAATGCTGGAATCATCTTCAGGATGCTAAAATACACTAAATACAGCAAAAATTTTGAGTCTACAACGTTTAGTTTAGGTATGAGAGCCAAAATGAACTTTTTATTGCTTTAAATGCGTTTTCAGCCTGATTGTGCACTTTAGGTGAAAATGTCAAAATCTTAAAAATGAGTATAAGCACAATGAAATTAATGCTGGAATCATCTTCAGGATGCTAGAATACACTAAATACAGCAAAAATTTTGAGTCTACAACGTTTAGTTTAGGTGTGAGAGCCAAAATGAACTTTTTATTGCTTTAAACGCGTTTTCAGCCCCTGATTGTACACTTAAGGTGAAAATGTCAAAATCTTCAAAATGAGCATAAGCACAATGAAATTAATGCTGGAATCATCTTCAGGATGCTAGAATACACTAAATACAGCAAAAATTTTGAGTCTACAACGTTTAGTTTAGGTGTGAGAGCCAAAATGAACTTTTTATTGCTTTAAATGCGTTTTCAGCCTGATTGTGCACTTTAGGTGAAAATGTCAAAATCTTAAAAATGAGCATAAGCACAATGAAATTAATGCTGGAATCATCTTCAGGATGCTAGAATACACTAAATACAGCAAAAATTTTGAGTCTACAACGTTTAGTTTAGGTGTGAGAGCCAAAATGAACTTTTTATTGCTTTAAATGCGTTTTCAGCCTGATTGTGCACTTTAGGTGAAAATGTCAAAATCTTCAAAATGAGCATAAGCACAATGAAATTAATGCTGGAATCATCTTCAGGATGCTAGAATACACTAAATACAGCAAAAATTTTGAGTCTACAACGTTTAGTTTAGGTGTGAGAGCCAAAATGAACTTTTTATTGCTTTAAATGCGTTTTCAGCCTGATTGTGCACTTTAGGTGAAAATGTCAAAATCTTAAAAATGAGCATAAGCACGATGAAATTAATGCTGGAATCATCTTCAGGATGCTAGAATACACTGAATACAGCAAAAATTTTGAGTCTACAACGTTTAGTTTAGGTGTGAGAGCCAAAATGAACTTTTTATTGCTTTAAACGCGTTTTCAGCCCCTGATTGTACACTTAAGGTGAAAATGTCAAAATCTTCAAAATGAGCATAAGCACAATGAAATTAATGCTGGAATCATCTTCAGGATGCTAGAATACACTAAATACAGCAAAAATTTTGAGTCTACAACGTTTAGTTTAGGTGTGAGAGCCAAAATGAACTTTTTATTGCTTTAAATGCGTTTTCAGCCTGATTGTGCACTTTAGGTGAAAATGTCAAAATCTTAAAAATGAGCATAAGTACAATGAAATTAATGCTGGAATCATCTTCAGGATGCTAGAATACACTAAATACAGCAAAAATTTTGAGTCTACAACGTTTAGTTTAGGTGTGAGAGCCAAAATGAACTTTTTATTGCTTTAAACGCGTTTTCAGCCCCTGATTGTACACTTAAGGTGAAAATGTCAAAATCTTCAAAATGAGCATAAGCACGATGAAATTAATGCTGGAATCATCCTCAGGATGCTAGAATACACTAAATACAGCAAAAATTTTGAGTCTACAACATTTAGTGTAGGTGTGAGAGCCAAAATGAACTTTTTATTGCTTTAAATGCGTTTTCAGCCTGATTGTGCACTTTAGGTGAAAATGTCAAAATCTTCAAAATGAGCATAAGCACGATGAAATTAATGCTGGAATCATCTTCAGGATGCTAGAATACACTAAATACAGCAAAAATTTTGAGTCTACAACGTTTAGTTTAGTTGTGAGAGCCAAAATGAACTTTTTATTGCTTTAAACGCGTTTTCAGCCCCTGATTGTACACTTAAGGTGAAAATGTCAAAATCTTCAAAATGAGCATAAGCACAATGAAATTAATGCTGGAATCATCTTCAGGATGCAAGAATACACTAAATACAGCAAAAATTTTGAGTCTACAACGTTTAGTTTAGGTGTGAGAGCCAAAATGAACTTTTTATTGCTTTAAATGCGTTTTCAGCCTGATTGTGCACTTTAGGTGAAAATGTCAAAATCTTAAAAATGAGCATAAGCACAATTAAATTAATGCTGGAATCATCTTCAGGATGCTAGAATACACTAAATACAGCAAAAATTTTGAGTCTACAACGTTTAGTTTAGGTGTGAGAGCCAAAATGAACTTTTTATTGCTTTAAACGCGTTTTCAGCCCCTGATTGTACACTTAAGGTGAAAATGTCAAAATCTTCAAAATGAGCATAAGCACAATTAAATTAATGCTGGAATCATCTTCAGGATGCTAGAATACACTAAATACAGCAAAAATTTTGAGTCTACAACGTTTAGTTTAGGTGTGAGAGCCAAAATGAACTTTTTATTGCTTTAAATGCGTTTTCAGCCTGATTGTGCACTTTAGGTGAAAATGTCAAAATCTTCAAAATGAGCATAAGCACAATGAAATTAATGCTGGAATCATCTTCAGGATGCTAGAATACACTAAATACAGCAAAAATTTTGAGTCTACAACGTTTAGTTTAGGTGTGAGAGCCAAAATGAACTTTTTATTGCTTTAAACGCGTTTTCAGCCCCTGATTGTACACTTAAGGTGAAAATGTCAAAATCTTCAAAATGAGCATAAGTACAATGAAATTAATGCTGGAATCATCTTCAGGATGCTAGAATACACTAAATACAGCAAAAATTTTGAGTCTACAACGTTTAGTTTAGGTGTGAGAGCCAAAATGAACTTATTATTGCTTTAAACGCGTTTTCAGCCCCTGATTGTACACTTAAGGTGAAAATGTCAAAATCTTCAAAATGAGCATAAGCACGATGAAATTAATGCTGGAATCATCCTCAGGATGCTAGAATACACTAAATACAGCAAAAATTTTGAGTCTACAACATTTAGTATAGGTGTGAGAGCCAAAATGAACTTTTTATTGCTTTAAATGCGTTTTCAGCCTGATTGTGCACTTTAGGTGAAAATGTCAAAATCTTCAAAATGAGCATAAGCACGATGAAATTAATGCTGGAATCATCTTCAGGATGCTAGAATACACTGAATACAGCAAAAATTTTGAGTCTACAACGTTTAGTTTAGGTGTGAGAGCCAAAATGAACTTTTTATTGCTTTAAACGCGTTTTCAGCCCCTGATTGTACACTTAAGATGAAAATGTCAAAATCTTAAAAATGAGCATAAGCACAATGAAATTAATGCTGGAATCATCTTCAGGATGCTAAAATACACTAAATACAGCAAAAATTTTGAGTCTACAACGTTTAGTTTAGGTGTGAGAGCCAAAATGAACTTTTTATTGCTTTAAATGCGTTTTCAGCCTGATTGTGCACTTTAGGTGAAAATGTCAAAATCTTAAAAATGAGTATAAGCACAATGAAATTAATGCTGGAATCATCTTCAGGATGCTAGAATACACTAAATACAGCAAAAATTTTGAGTCTACAACGTTTAGTTTAGGTGTGAGAGCCAAAATGAACTTTTTATTGCTTTAAACGCGTTTTCAGCCCCTGATTGTACACTTAAGGTGAAAATGTCCAAATCTTCAAAATGAGCATAAGCACAATGAAATTAATGCTGGAATCATCTTCAGGATGCTAGAATACACTAAATACAGCAAAAATTTTGAGTCTACAACGTTTAGTTTAGGTGTGAGAGCCAAAATGAACTTTTTATTGCTTTAAATGCGTTTTCAGCCTGATTGTGCACTTTAGGTGAAAATGTCAAAATCTTAAAAATGAGCATAAGCACAATTAAATTAATGCTGGAATCATCTTCAGGATGCTAGAATACACTAAATACAGCAAAAATTTTGAGTCTACAACGTTTAGTTTAGGTGTGAGAGCCAAAATGAACTTTTTATTGCTTTAAACGCGTTTTCAGCCCCTGATTGTACACTTAAGGTGAAAATGTCAAAATCTTCAAAATGAGCATAAGCACAATGAAATTAATGCTGGAATCATCTTCAGGATGCTAGAATACACTAAATACAGCAAAAATTTTGAGTCTACAACGTTTAGTTTAGGTGTGAGAGCCAAAATGAACTTTTTATTGCTTTAAATGCGTTTTCAGCCTGATTGTGCACTTTAGGTGAAAATGTCAAAATCTTAAAAATGAGCATAAGCACAATGCAATTAATGCTGGAATCATCTTCAGGATGCTAGAATACACTAAATACAGCAAAAAAATTGAGTCTACAACGTTTAGTTTAGGTGTGAGAGCCAAAATGAACTTTAAACGCGTTTTCAGCCCCTGATTGTACACTTAAGGTGAAAATGTCAAAATCTTCAAAATGAGCATAAGCACGATGAAATTAATGCTGGAATCATCTTCAGGATGCTAGAATACACTAAATACAGCAAAAATTTTGAGTCTACAACGTTTAGTTTAGGTGTGAGAGCCAAAATGAACTTTTTATTGCTTTAAACGCGTTTTCAGCCCCTGATTGTACACTTAAGATGAAAATGTCAAAATCTTAAAAATGAGCATAAGCACAATGAATTTAATGCTGGAATCATCTTCAGGATGCTAAAATACACTAAATACAGCAAAAATTTTGAGTCTACAACGTTTAGTTTAGGTGTGAGAGCCAAAATGAACTTTTTATTGCTTTAAATGCGTTTTCAGCCTGATTGTGCACTTTAGGTGAAAATGTCAAAATCTTAAAAATGAGTATAAGCACAATGAAATTAATGCTGGAATCATCTTCAGGATGCTAGAATACACTAAATACAGCAAAAATTTTGAGTCTACAACGTTTAGTTTAGGTGTGAGAGCCAAAATGAACTTTTTATTGCTTTAAACGCGTTTTCAGCCCCTGATTGTACACTTAAGGTGAAAATGTCAAAATCTTCAAAATGAGCATAAGCACAATGAAATTAATGCTGGAATCATCTTCAGGATGCTAGAATACACTAAATACAGCAAAAATTTTGAGTCTACAACGTTTAGTTTAGGTGTGAGAGCCAAAATGAACTTTTTATTGCTTTAAATGCGTTTTCAGCCTGATTGTGCACTTTAGGTGAAAATGTCAAAATCTTAAAAATGAGCATAAGCACAATGAAATTAATGCTGGAATCATCTTCAGGATGCTAGAATACACTAAATACAGCAAAAATTTTGAGTCTACAACGTTTAGTTTAGGTGTGAGAGCCAAAATGAACTTTTTATTGCTTTAAACGCGTTTTCAGCCCCTGATTGTACACTTAAGGTGAAAATGTCAAAATCTTCAAAATGAGCATAAGCACAATGAAATTAATGCTGGAATCATCTTCAGGATGCTAGAATACACTAAATACAGCAAAAATTTTGAGTCTACAACGTTTATTTTAGGTGTGTGAGCCAAAATGAACTTTTTATTGCTTTAAATGCGTTTTCAGCCTGATTGTGCACTTTAGGTGAAAATGTCAAAATCTTCAAAATGAGCATAAGCACGATGAAATTAATGCTGGAATCATCTTCAGGATGCTAGAATACACTGAATACAGCAAAAATTTTGAGTCTACAACGTTTAGTTTAGGTGTGAGAGCCAAAATGAACTTTTTATTGCTTTAAACTCGTTTTCAGCCCCTGATTGTAAACTTAAGATGAAAATGTCAAAATCTTAAAAATGAGCATAAGCACAATGAAATTAATGCTGGAATCATCTTCAGGATGCTAAAATACACCAAATAGAGCAAAAATTTTGAGTCTACAACGTTTAGTTTAGGTGTGAGAGCCAAAATGAACTTTTTATTGCTTTAAACGCGTTTTCAGCCCCTGATTGTACACTTAAGGTGAAAATGTCAAAATCTTCAAAATGAGCATAAGTACAATGAAATTAATGCTGGAATCATCTTCAGGATGCTAGAATACACTAAATACAGCAAAAATTTTGAGTCTACAACGTTTAGTTTAGGTGTGAGAGCCAAAATGAACTTTTTATTGCTTTAAACGCGTTTTCAGCCCCTGATTGTACACTTAAGGTGAAAATGTCAAAATCTTAAAAATGAGCATAAGCACAATGAAATTAATGCTGGAATCATCTTCAGGATGCTAGAATACACTAAATACAGCAAAAATTTTGAGTCTACAACGTTTAGTTTAGGTGTGAGAGCCAAAATGAACTTTTTATTGCTTTAAACGCGTTTTCAGCCCCTGATTGTACACTTAAGGTGAAAATGTCAAAATCTTCAAAATGAGCATAAGCACAATGAAATTAATGCTGGAATCATCCTCAGGATGCTAGAATACACTAAATACAGCAACATTTTTGAGTCTACAACATTTAGTATAGGTGTGAGAGCCAAAATGAACTTTTTATTGCTTTAAATGCGTTTTCAGCCTGATTGTGCACTTTAGGTGAAAATGTCAAAATCTTCAAAATGAGCATAAGCACGATGAAATTAATGCTGGAATCATCTTCAGGATGCTAGAATACACTGAATACAGCAAAAATTTTGAGTCTACAACGTTTAGTTTAGGTGTGAGAGCCAAATTGAACTTTTTATTGCTTTAAACGCGTTTTCAGCCCCTGATTGTACACTTAAGATGAAAATGTCAAAATCTTAAAAATGAGCATAAGCACAATGAAATTAATGCTGGAATCATCTTCAGGATGCTAGAATACACTAAATACAGCAAAAATTTTGAGTCTACAACGTTTAGTTTAGGTGTGAGAGCCAAAATGAACTTTTTATTGCTTTAAACGCGTTTTCAGCCCCTGATTGTACACTTAAGGTGAAAATGTCAAAATCTTCAAAATGAGCATAAGCACAATGAAATTAATGCTGGAATCATCTTCAGGATGCTAGAATACACTAAATACAGCAAAAATTTTGAGTCTACAACGTTTAGTTTAGGTGTGAGAGGCAAAATGAACTTTTTATTGCTTTAAATGCGTTTTCAGCCTGATAGTGCACTTTAGGTGAAAATGTCAAAATCTTAAAAATGAGCATAAGCACAATTAAATTAATGCTGGAGTCATCTTCAGGATGCTAGAATACACTAAATACAGCAAAAATTTTGAGTCTACAACGTTTAGTTTAGGTGTGAGAGCCAAAATGAACTTGTTATTGCTTTATACGCGTTTTCAGCCCCTGATTGTACACTTAAGGTGAAAATGTCAAAATCTTCAAAATGAGCATAAGCACAATGAAATTAATGCTGGAATCATCTTCAGGATGCTAGAATACACTAAATACAGCAAAATTTTTGAGTTTACAACGTTTAGTTTAGGTGTGAGAGCCATAATGAACTTTTTATTGCTTTAAATGCGTTTTCAGCCTGATTGTGCACTTTAGGTGAAAATGTCAAAATCTTAAAAATGAGCATAAGCACAATGAAATTAATGCTGGAATCATCTTCAGGATGCTAGAATACACTAAATACAGCAAAAATTTTGAGTCTACAACGTTTAGTTTAGGTGTGAGAGCCAAAATGAACTTTTTATTGCTTTAAACGCGTTTTCAGCCCCTGATTGTACACTTAAGGTGAAAATGTCAAAATCTTCAAAATGAGCATGAGCACAATGAAATTAATGCTGGAATCATCTTCAGGATGCTAGAATACACTAAATACAGCAAAAATTTTGAGTCTACAACGTTTAGTTTAGGTGTGAGAGCCAAAATGAACTTTTTATTGCTTTAAACGCGTTTTCAGCCCCTGATTGTACACTTAAGGTGAAAATGTCAAAATCTTCAAAATGAGCATAAGCACAATGAAATTAATGCTGGAATCATCTTCAGGATGCTAGAATACACTAAATACAGCAAAAATTTTGAGTCTACAACGTTTATTTTAGGTGTGTGAGCCAAAATGAACTTTTTATTGCTTTAAATTTGTTTTCAGCCTGATTGTGCACTTTAGGTGAAAATGTCAAAATCTTCAAAATGAGCATAAGCACGGTGAAATTAATGCTGGAATCATCTTCAGGATGCTAGAATACACTGAATACAGCAAAAATTTTGAGTCTACAACGTTTAGTTTAGGTGTGAGAGCCAAAATGAACTTTTTATTGCTTTAAACTCGTTTTCAGCCCCTGATTGTAAACTTAAGATGAAAATGTCAAAATCTTAAAAATGAGCATAAGCACAATGAAATTAATGCTGGAATCATCTTCAGGATGCTAAAATACACCAAATACAGCAAAAATTTTGAGTCTACAACGTTTAGTTTAGGTGTGAGAGCCAAAATGAACTTTTTATTGCTTTAAATGCGTTTTCAGCCTGATTGTGCACTTTAGGTGAAAATGTCAAACTCTTAAAAATGAGCATAAGCACAATTAAATTAATGCTGGAATCATCTTCAGGATGCTAGAATACACTAAATACAGCAAAAATTTTGAGTCTACAACGTTTAGTTTAGGTGTGAGAGCCAAAATGAACTTTTTATTGCTTTAAACGCGTTTTCAGCCCCTGATTGTACACTTAAGGTGAAAATGTCAAAATCTTCAAAATGAGCATAAGCACAATGAAATTAATGCTGGAATCATCCTCAGGATGCTAGAATACACTAAATACAGCAAAAATTTTGAGTCTACAACATTTAGTATAGGTGTGAGAGCCAAAATGAACTTTTTATTGCTTTAAATGCGTTTTCAGCCTGATTGTGCACTTTAGGTGAAAATGTCAAAATCTTCAAAATGAGCATAAGCACGATGAAATTAATGCTGGAATCATCTTCAGGATGCTAGAATACACTGAATACAGCAAAAATTTTGAGTCTACAACGTTTAGTTTAGGTGTGAGAGCCAAAATGAACTTTTTATTGCTTTAAACGCGTTTTCAGCCCCTGATTGTACACTTAAGATGAAAATGTCAAAATCTTAAAAATGAGCATAAGCACAATGAAATTAATGCTGGAATCATCTTCAGGATGCTAAAATACACTAAATACAGCAAAAATTTTGAGTCTACAACGTTTAGTTTAGGTGTGAGAGCCAAAATGAACTTTTTATTGCTTTAAATGCGTTTTCAGCCTGATTGTGCACTTTAGGTGAAAATGTCAAAATCTTAAAAATGAGTATAAGCACAATGAAATTAATGCTGGAATCATCTTCAGGATGCTAGAATACACTAAATACAGCAAAAATTTTGAGTCTACAACGTTTAGTTTAGGTGTGACAGCCAAAATGAACTTTTTATTGCTTTAAACGCGTTTTCAGCCCCTGATTGTACACTTAAGGTGAAAATGTCAAAATCTTCAAAGTGAGCATAAGCACAATGAAATTAATGCTGGAATCATCTTCAGGATGCTAGAATACACTAAATACAGCAAAAATTTTGAGTCTACAACGTTTAGTTTAGGTGTGAGAGCCAAAATGAACTTTTTATTGCTTTAAATGCGTTTTCAGCCCCTGATTGTACACTTAAGGTGAAAATGTCAAAATCTTCAAAATGAGCATAAGCACAATGAAATTAATGCTGGAATCATCTTCAGGATGCTAGAATACACTAAATACAGCAAAAATTTTGAGTCTACAACGTTTAGTTTAGGTGTGAGAGCCAAAATGAACTTTTTATTGCTTTAAACGCGTTTTCAGCCCCTGATTGTACACTTAAGGTGAAAATGTCAAAATCTTCAAAATGAGCATAAGCACAATGAAATTAATGCTGGAATCATCTTCAGGATGCTAGAATACACTAAATACAGCAAAAATTTTGAGTCTACAACGTTTAGTTTAGGTGTGAGAGCCAAAATGAACTTTTTATTGCTTTAAATGCGTTTTCAGCCTGATTGTGCACTTTAGGTGAAAATGTCAAAATCTTAAAAATGAGCATAAGCACAATTAAATTAATGCTGGAATCATCTTCAGGATGCTAGAATACACTAAATACAGCAAAAATTTTGAGTCTACAACGTTTAGTTTAGGTGTGAGAGCCAAAATGAACTTTTTATTGCTTTAAACGCGTTTTCAGCCCCTGATTGTACACTTAAGGTGAAAATGTCAAAATCTTCAAAATGAGCATAAGCACAATGAAATTAATGCTGGAATCATCTTCAGGATGCTAGAATACACTAAATACAGCAAAAATTTTGAGTCTACAACGTTTAGTTTAGGTGTGAGAGCCAAAATGAACTTTTTATTGCTTTAAATGCGTTTTCAGCCTGATTGTGCACTTTAGGTGAAAATGTCAAAATCTTAAAAATGAGCATAAGCACAATGAAATTAATGCTTGAATCATCTTCAGGATGCTAGAATACACTAAATACAGCAAAAATTTTGAGTCTACAACGTTTAGTTTAGGTGTGAGAGCCAAAATGAACTTTTTATTGCTTTAAATGCGTTTTCAGCCTGATTGTGCACTTTAGGTGAAAATGTCAAAATCTTCAAAATGAGCATAAGCACAATGAAATTAATGCTGGAATCATCTTCAGGATGCTAGAATACACTAAATACAGCAAAAATTTTGAGTCTACAACGTTTAGTTTAGGTGTGAGAGCCAAAATGAACTTTTTATTGCTTTAAACGCGTTTTCAGCCCCTGATTGTACACTTAAGGTGAAAATGTCAAAATCTTCAAAATGAGCATAAGCACAATGAAATTAATGCTGGAATCATCTTCAGGATGCTAGAATACACTAAATACAGCAAAAATTTTGAGTCTACAACGTTTAGTTTAGGTGTGAGAGCCAAAATGAACTTTTTATTGCTTTAAATGCGTTTTCAGCCTGATTGTGCACTTTAGGTGAAAATGTCAAAATCTTAAAAATGAGCATAAGCACAATTAAATTAATGCTGGAATCATCTTCAGGATGCTAGAATACACTAAATACAGCAAAAATTTTGAGTCTACAACGTTTAGTTTAGGTGTGAGAGCCAAAATGAACTTTTTATTGCTTTAAACGCGTTTTCAGCCCCTGATTGTACACTTAAGGTGAAAATGTCAAAATCTTCAAAATGAGCATAAGCACAATGAAATTAATGCTGGAATCATCTTCAGGATGCTAGAATACACTAAATACAGCAAACATTTTGAGTGCACAACGTTTAGTTTAGGTGTGAGAGCCAAAATGAACTTTTTATTGCTTTAAACGCGTTTTCAGCCCCTGATTGTACACTTAAGGTGAAAATGTCAAAATCTTCAAAATGAGCATAAGCACAATTAAATTAATGCTGGAATCATCTTCAGGATGCTAGAATACACTAAATACAGCAAAAATTTTGAGTCTACAACGTTTAGTTTAGGTGTGAGAGCCAAAATGAACTTTTTATTGCTTTAAATGCGTTTTCAGCCTGATTGTGCACTTTAGGTGAAAATGTCAAAATCTTCAAAATGAGCATAAGCACAATGAAATTAATGCTGGAATCATCCTCAGGATGCTAGAATACACTAAATACAGCAAAATTTTTGAGTCTACAACATTTAGTATAGGTGTGAGAGCCAAAATGAACTTTTTATTGCTTTAAATGCGTTTTCAGCCTGATTGTGCACTTTAGGTGAAAATGTCAAAATCTTCAAAATGAGCATAAGCACGATGAAATTAATGCTGGAATCATCTTCAGGATGCTAGAATACACTGAATACAGCAAAAATTTTGAGTCTACAACGTTTAGTTTAGGTGTGAGAGCCAAAATGAACTTTTTATTGCTTTAAACGCGTTTTCAGCCCCTGATTGTACACTTAAGATGAAAATGTCAAAATCTTAAAAATGAGCATAAGCACAATGAAATTAATGCTGGAATCATCTTCAGGATGCTAGAATACACTAAATACAGCAAAAATTTTGAGTCTACAACGTTTAGTTTAGGTGTGAGAGCCAAAATGAACTTTTTATTGCTTTAAACGCGTTTTCAGCTCCTGATTGTACACTTAAGGTGAAAATGTCAAAATCTTAAAAATGAGCATAAGCACAATGAAATTAATGCTGGAATCATCTTCAGGATGCTAGAATACACTAAATACAGCAAAAATTTTGAGTCTACAACGTTTAGTTTAGGTGTGAGAGCCAAAATGAACTTTTTATTGCTTTAAACGCGTTTTCAGCCCCTGATTGTACACTTAAGGTGAAAATGTCAAAATCTTCAAAATGAGCATAAGCACAATGAAATTAATGCTGGAATCATCTTCAGGATGCTAGAATACACTAAATACAGCAAAAATTTTGAGTCTACAACGTTTAGTTTAGGTGTGAGAGCCAAAATGAACTTTTTATTGCTTTAAACGCGTTTTCAGCCCCTGATTGTACACTTAAGGTGAAAATGTCAAAATCTTCAAAATGAGCATAAGCACAATGATATTAATGCTGGAATCATCTTCAGGATGCTAGAATACACTAAATACAGCAAAAATTTTGAGTCTACAACGTTTAGTTTAGGTGTGAGAGCCAAAATGAACTTTTTATTGCTTTAAATGCGTTTTCAGCCTGATTGTGCACTTTAGGTGAAAATGTCAAAATCTTCAAAATGAGCATAAGCACGATGAAATTAATGCTGGAATCATCTTCAGGATGCTAGAATACACTGAATACAGCAAAAATTTTGAGTCTACAACGTTTAGTTTAGGTGTGAGAGCCAAAATGAACTTTTTATTGCTTTAAACGCGTTTTCAGCCCCTGATTGTACACTTAAGGTGAAAATGTCAAAATCTTCAAAATGAGCATAAGCACAATGAAATTAATGCTGGAATCATCTTCAGGATGCTAGAATACACTAAATACAGCAAAAATTTTGAGTCTACAACGTTTAGTTTAGGTGTGAGAGCCAAAATGAACTTTTTATTGCTTTAAATGCGTTTTCAGCCTGATTGTGCACTTTAGGTGAAAATGTCAAAATCTTAAAAATGAGCATAAGCACAATGAAATTAATGCTGGAATCATCTTCAGGATGCTAGAATACACTAAATACAGCAAAAATTTTGAGTCTACAACGTTTAGTTTAGTTGTGAGAGCCAAAATGAACTTTTTATTGCTTTAAACGCGTTTTCAGCCCCTGATTGTACACTTAAGGTGAAAATGTCAAAATCTTCAAAATGAGCATAAGCACAATGAAATTAATGCTGGAATCATCTTCAGGATGCTAGAATACACTAAATACAGCAAAAATTTTGAGTCTACAACGTTTAGTTTAGGTGTGAGAGCCAAAATGAACTTTTTATTGCTTTAAATGCGTTTTCAGCCTGATTGTGCACTTTAGGTGAAAATGTCAAAATCTTAAAAATGAGCATAAGCACAATGAAATTAATGCTGGAATCATCTTCAGGATGCTAGAATACACTAAATACAGCAAAAATTTTGAGTCTACAACGTTTAGTTTAGGTGTGAGAGCCAAAATGAACTTTTTATTGCTTTAAACGCGTTTTCAGCCCCTGATTGTACACTTAAGGTGAAAATGTCAAAATCTTCAAAATGAGCATAAGCACAATTAAATTAATGCTGGAATCATCTTCAGGATGCTAGAATACACTAAATACAGCAAAAATTTTGAGTCTACAACGTTTAGTTTAGGTGTGAGAGCCAAAATGAACTTTTTATTGCTTTAAATGCGTTTTCAGCCTGATTGTGCACTTTAGGTGAAAATGTCAAAATCTTCAAAATGAGCATAAGCACAATGAAATTAATGCTGGAATCATCTTCAGGATGCTAGAATACACTAAATACAGCAAAAATTTTGAGTCTACAACGTTTAGTTTAGGTGTGAGAGCCAAAATGAACTTTTTATTGCTTTAAACGCGTTTTCAGCCCCTGATTGTACACTTAAGGTGAAAATGTCAAAATCTTCAAAATGAGCATAAGCACAATGAAATTAATGCTGGAATCATCTTCAGGATGCTAGAATACACTAAATACAGCAAAAATTTTGAGTCTACAACGTTTAGTTTAGGTGTGAGAGCCAAAATGAACTTTTTATTGCTTTAAATGCGTTTTCAGCCTGATTGTGCACTTTAGGTGAAAATGTCAAAATCTTAAAAATGAGCATAAGCACGATGAAATTAATGCTGGAATCATCTTCAGGATGCTAGAATACACTGAATACAGCAAAAATTTTGAGTCTACAACGTTTAGTTTAGGTGTGAGAGCCAAAATGAACTTTTTATTGCTTTAAACGCGTTTTCAGCCCCTGATTGTACACTTAAGGTGAAAATGTCAAAATCTTCAAAATGAGCATAAGCACAATGAAATTAATGCTGGAATCATCTTCAGGATGCTAGAATACACTAAATACAGCAAAAATTTTGAGTCTACAACGTTTAGTTTAGGTGTGAGAGCCAAAATGAACTTTTTATTGCTTTAAATGCGTTTTCAGCCTGATTGTGCACTTTAGGTGAAAATGTCAAAATCTTAAAAATGAGCATAAGCACAATGAAATTAATGCTGGAATCATCTTCAGGATGCTAGAATACACTAAATACAGCAAAAAAATTGAGTCTACAACGTTTAGTTTAGGTGTGAGAGCCAAAATGAACTTTAAACGCGTTTTCAGCCCCTGATTGTACACTTAAGGTGAAAATGTCAAAATCTTCAAAATGAGCATAAGCACGATGAAATTAATGCTGGAATCATCTTCAGGATGCTAGAATACACTAAATACAGCAAAAATTTTGAGTCTACAACGTTTAGTTTAGGTGTGAGAGCCAAAATGAACTTTTTATTGCTTTAAACGCGTTTTCAGCCCCTGATTGTACACTTAAGATGAAAATGTCAAAATCTTAAAAATGAGCATAAGCACAATGAAATTAATGCTGGAATCATCTTCAGGATGCTAAAATACACTAAATACAGCAAAAATTTTGAGTCTACAACGTTTAGTTTAGGTGTGAGAGCCAAAATGAACTTTTTATTGCTTTAAATGCGTTTTCAGCCTGATTGTGCACTTTAGGTGAAAATGTCAAAATCTTAAAAATGAGTATAAGCACAATGAAATTAATGCTGGAATCATCTTCAGGATGCTAGAATACACTAAATACAGCAAAAATTTTGAGTCTACAACGTTTAGTTTAGGTGTGAGAGCCAAAATGAACTTTTTATTGCTTTAAACGCGTTTTCAGCCCCTGATTGTACACTTAAGGTGAAAATGTCAAAATCTTCAAAATGAGCATAAGCACAATGAAATTAATGCTGGAATCATCTTCAGGATGCTAGAATACACTAAATACAGCAAAAATTTTGAGTCTACAACGTTTAGTTTAGGTGTGAGAGCCAAAATGAACTTTTTATTGCTTTAAATGCGTTTTCAGCCTGATTGTGCACTTTAGGTGAAAATGTCAAAATCTTAAAAATGAGCATAAGCACAATGAAATTAATGCTGGAATCATCTTCAGGATGCTAGAATACACTAAATACAGCAAAAATTTTGAGTCTACAACGTTTAGTTTAGTTGTGAGAGCCAAAATGAACTTTTTATTGCTTTAAACGCGTTTTCAGCCCCTGATTGTACACTTAAGGTGAAAATGTCAAAATCTTCAAAATGAGCGTAAGCACAATGAAATTAATGCTGGAATCATCTTCAGGATGCTAGAATACACTAAATACAGCAAAAATTTTGAGTCTACAACGTTTAGTTTAGGTGTGAGAGCCAAAATGAACTTTTTATTGCTTTAAACGCGTTTTCAGCCCCTGATTGTACACTTAAGGTGAAAATGTCAAAATCTTCAAAATGAGCATAAGCACAATGAAATTAATGCTGGAATCATCTTCAGGATGCTAGAATACACTAAATACAGCAAAAATTTTGAGTCGACAACGTTTATTTTAGGTGTGTGAGCCAAAATGAACTTTTTATTGCTTTAAATGCGTTTTCAGCCTGATTGTGCACTTTAGGTGAAAATGTCAAAATCTTCAAAATGAGCATAAGCACGATGAAATTAATGCTGGAATCATCTTCAGGATGCTAGAATACACTGAATACAGCAAAAATTTTGAGTCTACAACGTTTAGTTTAGGTGTGAGAGCCAAAATGAACTTTTTATTGCTTTAAACTCGTTTTCAGCCCCTGATTGTAAACTTAAGATGAAAATGTCAAAATCTTAAAAATGAGCATAAGCACAATGAAATTAATGCTGGAATCATCTTCAGGATGCTAAAATACACCAAATAGAGCAAAAATTTTGAGTCTACAACGTTTAGTTTAGGTGTGAGAGCCAAAATGAACTTTTTATTGCTTTAAACGCGTTTTCAGCCCCTGATTGTACACTTAAGGTGAAAATGTCAAAATCTTCAAAATGAGCATAAGTACAATGAAATTAATGCTGGAATCATCTTCAGGATGCTAGAATACACTAAATACAGCAAAAATTTTGAGTCTACAACGTTTAGTTTAGGTGTGAGAGCCAAAATGAACTTTTTATTGCTTTAAACGCGTTTTCAGCCCCTGATTGTACACTTAAGGTGAAAATGTCAAAATCTTAAAAATGAGCATAAGCACAATGAAATTAATGCTGGAATCATCTTCAGGATGCTAGAATACACTAAATACAGCAAAAATTTTGAGTCTACAACGTTTAGTTTAGGTGTGAGAGCCAAAATGAACTTTTTATTGCTTTAAACGCGTTTTCAGCCCCTGATTGTACACTTAAGGTGAAAATGTCAAAATCTTCAAAATGAGCATAAGCACAATGAAATTAATGCTGGAATCATCCTCAGGATGCTAGAATACACTAAATACAGCAAAATTTTTGAGTCTACAACATTTAGTATAGGTGTGAGAGCCAAAATGAACTTTTTATTGCTTTAAATGCGTTTTCAGCCTGATTGTGCACTTTAGGTGAAAATGTCAAAATCTTCAAAATGAGCATAAGCACGATGAAATTAATGCTGGAATCATCTTCAGGATGCTAGAATACACTGAATACAGCAAAAATTTTGAGTCTACAACGTTTAGTTTAGGTGTGAGAGCCAAAATGAACTTTTTATTGCTTTAAACGCGTTTTAAGCCCCTGATTGTACACTTAAGATGAAAATGTCAAAATCTTAAAAATGAGCATAAGCACAATGAAATTAATGCTGGAATCATCTTCAGGATGCTAGAATACACTAAATACAGCAAAAATTTTGAGTCTACAACGTTTAGTTTAGGTGTGAGAGCCAAAATGAACTTTTTATTGCTTTAAACGCGTTTTCAGCCCCTGATTGTACACTTAAGGTGAAAATGTCAAAATCTTCAAAATGAGCATAAGCACAATGAAATTAATGCTGGAATCATCTTCAGGATGCTAGAATACACTAAATACAGCAAAAATTTTGAGTCTACAACGTTTAGTTTAGGTGTGAGAGCCAAAATGAACTTTTTATTGCTTTAAATGCGTTTTCAGCCTGATAGTGCACTTTAGGTGAAAATGTCAAAATCTTAAAAATGAGCATAAGCACAATTAAATTAATGCTGGAGTCATCTTCAGGATGCTAGAATACACTAAATACAGCAAAAATTTTGAGTCTACAACGTTTAGTTTAGGTGTAAGAGCCAAAATGAACTTGTTATTGCTTTAAACGCGTTTTCAGCCCCTGATTGTACACTTAAGGTGAAAATGTCAAAATCTTCAAAATGAGCATAAGCACAATGAAATTAATGCTGGAATCATCTTCAGGATGCTAGAATACACTAAATACAGCAAAAATTTTGAGTTTACAACGTTTAGTTTAGGTGTGAGAGCCAAAATGAACTTTTTATTGCTTTAAATGCGTTTTCAGCCTGATTGTGCACTTTAGGTGAAAATGTCAAAATCTTAAAAATGAGCATAAGCACAATGAAATTAATGCTGGAATCATCTTCAGGATGCTAGAATACACTAAATACAGCAAAAATTTTGAGTCTACAACGTTTAGTTTAGGTGTGAGAGCCAAAATGAACTTTTTATTGCTTTAAACGCGTTTTCAGCCCCTGATTGTACACTTAAGGTGAAAATGTCAAAATCTTCAAAATGAGCATAAGCACAATGAAATTAATGCTGGAATCATCTTCAGGATGCTAGAATACACTAAATACAGCAAAAATTTTGAGTCTACAACGTTTAGTTTAGGTGTGAGAGCCAAAATGAACTTTTTATTGCTTTAAACGCGTTTTCAGCCCCTGATTGTACACTTAAGGTGAAAATGTCAAAATCTTCAAAATGAGCATAAGCACAATGAAATTAATGCTGGAATCATCTTCAGGATGCTAGAATACACTAAATACAGCAAAAATTTTGAGTCTACAACGTTTATTTTAGGTGTGTGAGCCAAAATGAACTTTTTATTGCTTTAAATTTGTTTTCAGCCTGATTGTGCACTTTAGGTGAAAATGTCAAAATCTTCAAAATGAGCATAAGCACGATGAAATTAATGCTGGAATCATCTTCAGGATGCTAGAATACACTGAATACAGCAAAAATTTTGAGTCTACAACGTTTAGTTTAGGTGTGAGAGCCAAAATGAACTTTTTATTGCTTTAAACTCGTTTTCAGCCCCTGATTGTAAACTTAAGATGAAAATGTCAAAATCTTAAAAATGAGCATAAGCACAATGAAATTAATGCTGGAATCATCTTCAGGATGCTAAAATACACCAAATACAGCAAAAATTTTGAGTCTACAACGTTTAGTTTAGGTGTGAGAGCCAAAATGAACTTTTTATTGCTTTAAATGCGTTTTCAGCCTGATTGTGCACTTTAGGTGAAAATGTCAAAATCTTAAAAATGAGTATAAGCACAATGAAATTAATGCTGGAATCATCTTCAGGATGCTAGAATACACTAAATACAGCAAAAATTTTGAGTCTACAACGTTTAGTTTAGGTGTGACAGCCAAAATGAACTTTTTATTGCTTTAAACGCGTTTTCAGCCCCTGATTGTACACTTAAGGTGAAAATGTCAAAATCTTCAAAATGAGCATAAGCACAATGAAATTAATGCTGGAATCATCTTCAGGATGCTAGAATACACTAAATACAGCAAAAATTTTGAGTCTACAACGTTTAGTTTAGGTGTGAGAGCCAAAATGAACTTTTTATTGCTTTAAATGCGTTTTCAGCCCCTGATTGTACACTTAAGGTGAAAATGTCAAAATCTTCAAAATGAGCATAAGCACAATGAAATTAATGCTGGAATCATCTTCAGGATGCTAGAATACACTAAATACAGCAAAAATTTTGAGTCTACAACGTTTAGTTTAGGTGTGAGAGCCAAAATGAACTTTTTATTGCTTTAAACGCGTTTTCAGCCCCTGATTGTACACTTAAGGTGAAAATGTCAAAATCTTCAAAATGAGCATAAGCACAATGAAATTAATGCTGGAATCATCTTCAGGATGCTAGAATACACTAAATACAGCAAAATTTTTGAGTCTACAACGTTTAGTTTAGGTGTGAGAGCCAAAATGAACTTTTTATTGCTTTAAATGCGTTTTCAGCCTGATTGTGCACTTTAGGTGAAAATGTCAAAATCTTAAAAATGAGCATAAGCACAATTAAATTAATGCTGGAATCATCTTCAGGATGCTAGAATACACTAAATACAGCAAAAATTTTGAGTCTACAACGTTTAGTTTAGGTGTGAGAGCCAAAATGAACTTTTTATTGCTTTAAACGCGTTTTCAGCCCCTGATTGTACACTTAAGGTGAAAATGTCAAAATCTTCAAAATGAGCATAAGGACAATGAAATTAATGCTGGAATCATCTTCAGGATGCTAGAATACACTAAATACAGCAAAAATTTTGAGTCTACAACGTTTAGTTTAGGTGTGAGAGCCAAAATGAACTTTTTATTGCTTTAAATGCGTTTTCAGCCTGATTGTGCACTTTAGGTGAAAATGTCAAAATCTTAAAAATGAGCATAAGCACAATGAAATTAATGCTTGAATCATCTTCAGGATGCTAGAATACACTAAATACAGCAAAAATTTTGAGTCTACAACGTTTAGTTTAGGTGTGAGAGCCAAAATGAACTTTTTATTGCTTTAAATGCGTTTTCAGCCTGATTGTGCACTTTAGGTGAAAATGTCAAAATCTTAAAAATGAGCATAAGCACAATTAAATTAATGCTGGAATCATCTTCAGGATGCTAGAATACATTAATACAGCAAAAATTTTGAGTCTACAACGTTTAGTTTAGGTGTGAGAGCCAAAATGAACTTTTTATTGCTTTAAATGCGTTTTCAGCCTGATTGTGCACTTTAGGTGAAAATGTCAAAATCTTAAAAATGAGCATAAGCACAATGAAATTAATGCTGGAATCATCTTCAGGATGCTAGAATACACTAAATACAGCAAAAAATTTGAGTCTACAACGTTTAGTTTAGGTGTGAGAGCCAAAATGAACTTTTTATTGCTTTAAACGCGTTTTCAGCCCCTGATTGTACACTTAAGGTGAAAATGTCAAAATCTTCAAAATGAGCATAAGCACAATGAAATTAATGCTGGAATCATCTTCAGGATGCTAGAATACACTAAATACAGCAAAAATTTTGAGTCTACAACGTTTAGTTTAGGTGTGAGAGCCAAAATGAACTTTTTATTGCTTTAAATGCGTTTTCAGCCTGATTGTGCACTTTAGGTGAAAATGTCAAAATCTTAAAAATGAGCATAAGCACAATGAAATTAATGCTGGAATCATCTTCAGGATGCTAGAATACACTAAATACAGCAAAAATTTTGAGTCTACAACGTTTAGTTTAGGTGTGAGAGCCAAAATGAACTTTTTATTGCTTTAAACGCGTTTTCAGCCCCTGATTGTACACTTAAGGTGAAAATGTCAAAATCTTCAAAATGAGCATATGCACAATGAAATTAATGCTGGAATCATCTTCAGGATGCTAGAATACACTAAATACAGCAAAAATTTTGAGTCTACAACGTTTAGTTTAGGTGTGAGAGCCAAAATGAACTTTTTATTGCTTTAAATGCGTTTTCAGCCTGATTGTGCACTTTAGGTGAAAATGTCAAAATCTTAAAAATGAGCATAAGCACAATTAAATTAATGCTGGAATCATCTTCAGGATGCTAGAATACACTAAATACAGCAAAAATTTTGAGTCTACAACGTTTAGTTTAGGTTTGAGAGCCAAAATGAACTTTTTATTGCTTTAAACGCGTTTTCAGCCCCTGATTGTACACTTAAGGTGAAAATGTCAAAATCTTCAAAATGAGCATAAGCACAATGAAATTAATGCTGGAATCATCTTCAGGATGCTAGAATACACTAAATACAGCAAAAATTTTGAGTCTACAACGTTTAGTTTAGGTGTGAGAGCCAAAGTGAACTTTTTATTGCTTTAAATGCGTTTTCAGCCTGATTGTGCACTTTAGGTGAAAATGTCAAAATCTTAAAAATGAGCATAAGCACAATGAAATTAATGCTGGAATCATCTTCAGGATGCTAGAATACACTAAATACAGCAAAAATTTTGAGTCTACAACGTTTAGTTTAGGTGTGAGAGCCAAAATGAACTTTTTATTGCTTTAAACGCGTTTTCAGCCCCTGATTGTACACTTAAGGTGAAAATGTCAAAATCTTCAAAATGAGCATAAGCACAATGAAATTAATGCTGGAATCATCTTCAGGATGCTAGAATACACTAAATACAGCAAAAATTTTGAGTCTACAACGTTTAGTTTAGGTGTGAGAGCCAAAATGAACTTTTTATTGCTTTAAATGCGTTTTCAGCCTGATTGTGCACTTTAGGTGAAAATGTCAAAATCTTAAAAATGAGCATAAGCACAATGAAATTAATGCTGGAATCATCTTCAGGATGCTAGAATACACTAAATACAGCAAAAATTTTGAGTCTACAACGTTTAGTTTAGGTTTGAGAGCCAAAATGAACTTTTTATTGCTTTAAACGCGTTTTCAGCCCCTGATTGTACACTTAAGGTGAAAATGTCAAAATCTTCAAAATGAGCATAAGCACAATGAAATTAATGCTGGAATCATCTTCAGGATGCTAGAATACACTAAATACAGCAAAAATTTTGAGTCTACAACGCTTAGTTTAGGTGTGAGAGCCAAAGTGAACTTTTTATTGCTTTAAATGCGTTTTCAGCCTGATTGTGCACTTTAGGTGAAAATGTCAAAATCTTAAAAATGAGCATAAGCACAATGAAATTAATGCTGGAATCATCTTCAGGATGCTAGAATACACTAAATACAGCAAAAATTTTGAGTCTACAACGTTTAGTTTAGGTGTGAGAGCCAAAATGAACTTTTTATTGCTTTAAACGCGTTTTCAGCCCCTGATTGTACACTTAAGGTGAAAATGTCAAAATCTTCAAAATGAGCATAAGCACAATGAAATTAATGCTGGAATCATCTTCAGGATGCTAGAATACACTAAATACAGCAAAAATTTTGAGTCTACAACGTTTAGTTTAGGTGTGAGAGCCAAAATGAACTTTTTATTGCTTTAAATGCGTTTTCAGCCTGATTGTGCACTTTAGGTGAAAATGTCAAAATCTTAAAAATGAGCATAAGCACGATGAAATTAATGCTGGAATCATCTTCAGGATGCTAGAATACACTGAATACAGCAAAAAATTTGAGTCTACAACGTTTAGTTTAGGTGTGAGAGCCAAAATGAACTTTTTATTGCTTTAAACGCGTTTTCAGCCCCTGATTGTACACTTAAGGTGAAAATGTCAAAATCTTCAAAATGAGCATAAGCACAATGAAATTAATGCTGGAATCATCTTCAGGATGCTAGAATACACTAAATACAGCAAAAATTTTGAGTCTACAACGTTTAGTTTAGGTGTGAGAGCCAAAATGAACTTTTTATTGCTTTAAATGCGTTTTCAGCCTGATTGTGCACTTTAGGTGAAAATGTCAAAATCTTAAAAATGAGCATAAGCACGATGAAATTAATGCTGGAATCATCTTCAGGATGCTAGAATACACTGAATACAGCAAAAAATTTGAGTCTACAACGTTTAGTTTAGGTGTGAGAGCCAAAATGAACTTTTTATTGCTTTAAACGCGTTTTCAGCCCCTGATTGTACACTTAAGGTGAAAATGTCAAAATCTTCAAAATGAGCATAAGCACAATGAAATTAATGCTGGAATCATCTTCAGGATGCTAGAATACACTAAATACAGCAAAAATTTTTAGTCTACAACGTTTAGTTTAGGTGTGAGAGCCAAAATGAACTTTTTATTGCTTTAAATGCGTTTTCAGCCTGATTGTGCACTTTAGGTGAAAATGTCAAAATCTTAAAAATGAGCATAAGCACAATGAAATTAATGCTGGAATCATCTTCAGGATGCTAGAATACACTAAATACAGCAAAAATTTTGAGTCTACAACGTTTAGTTTAGGTGTGAGAGCCAAAATGAACTTTTTATTGCTTTAAACGCGTTTTCAGCCCCTGATTGTACACTTAAGGTGAAAATGTCAAAATCTTCAAAATGAGCATATGCACAATGAAATTAATGCTGGAATCATCTTCAGGATGCTAGAATACACTAAATACAGCAAAAATTTTGAGTCTACAACGTTTAGTTTAGGTGTGAGAGCCAAAATGAACTTTTTATTGCTTTAAATGCGTTTTCAGCCTGATTGTGCACTTTAGGTGAAAATGTCAAAATCTTAAAAATGAGCATAAGCACAATTAAATTAATGCTGGAATCATCTTCAGGATGCTAGAATACACTAAATACAGCAAAAATTTTGAGTCTACAACGTTTAGTTTAGGTTTGAGAGCCAAAATGAACTTTTTATTGCTTTAAACGCGTTTTCAACCCCTGATTGTACACTTAAGGTGAAAATGTCAAAATCTTCAAAATGAGCATAAGCACAATGAAATTAATGCTGGAATCATCTTCAGGATGCTAGAATACACTAAATACAGCAAAAATTTTGAGTCTACAACGTTTAGTTTAGGTGTGAGAGCCAAAATGAACTTTTTATTGCTTTAAATGCGTTTTCAGCCTGATTGTGCACTTTAGGTGAAAATGTCAAAATCTTAAAAATGAGCATAAGCACAATGAAATTAATGCTGGAATCATCTTCAGGATGCTAGAATACACTAAATACAGCAAAAATTTTGAGTCTACAACGTTTAGTTTAGGTGTGAGAGCCAAAATGAACTTTTTATTGCTTTAAACGCGTTTTCAGCCCCTGATTGTACACTTAAGGTGAAAATGTCAAAATCTTCAAAATGAGCATAAGCACAATGAAATTAATGCTGGAATCATCTTCAGGATGCTAGAATACACTAAATACAGCAAAAATTTTTAGTCTACAACGTTTAGTTTAGGTGTGAGAGCCAAAATGAACTTTTTATTGCTTTAAATGCGTTTTCAGCCTGATTGTGCACTTTAGGTGAAAATGTCAAAATCTTAAAAATGAGCATAAGCACAATGAAATTAATGCTGGAATCATCTTCAGGATGCTAGAATACACTAAATACAGCAAAAATTTTGAGTCTACAACGTTTAGTTTAGGTGTGAGAGCCAAAATGAACTTTTTATTGCTTTAAACGCGTTTTCAGCCCCTGATTGTACACTTAAGGTGAAAATGTCAAAATCTTCAAAATGAGCATATGCACAATGAAATTAATGCTGGAATCATCTTCAGGATGCTAGAATACACTAAATACAGCAAAAATTTTGAGTCTACAACGTTTAGTTTAGGTGTGAGAGCCAAAATGAACTTTTTATTGCTTTAAATGCGTTTTCAGCCTGATTGTGCACTTTAGGTGAAAATGTCAAAATCTTAAAAATGAGCATAAGCACAATTAAATTAATGCTGGAATCATCTTCAGGATGCTAGAATACACTAAATACAGCAAAAATTTTGAGTCTACAACGTTTAGTTTAGGTTTGAGAGCCAAAATGAACTTTTTATTGCTTTAAACGCGTTTTCAACCCCTGATTGTACACTTAAGGTGAAAATGTCAAAATCTTCAAAATGAGCATAAGCACAATGAAATTAATGCTGGAATCATCTTCAGGATGCTAGAATACACTAAATACAGCAAAAATTTTGAGTCTACAACGTTTAGTTTAGGTGTGAGAGCCAAAATGAACTTTTTATTGCTTTAAATGCGTTTTCAGCCTGATTGTGCACTTTAGGTGAAAATGTCAAAATCTTAAAAATGAGCATAAGCACAATGAAATTAATGCTGGAATCATCTTCAGGATGCTAGAATACACTAAATACAGCAAAAATTTTGAGTCTACAACGTTTAGTTTAGGTGTGAGAGCCAAAATGAACTTTTTATTGCTTTAAACGCGTTTTCAGCCCCTGATTGTACACTTAAGGTGAAAATGTCAAAATCTTCAAAATGAGCATAAGCACAATGAAATTAATGCTGGAATCATCTTCAGGATGCTAGAATACACTAAATACAGCAAAAATTTTGAGTCTACAACGTTTAGTTTAGGTGTGAGAGCCAAAATGAACTTTTTATTGCTTTAAATGCGTTTTCAGCCTGATAGTGCACTTTAGGTGAAAATGTCAAAATCTTCAAAATGAGCATAAGCACGATGAAATTAATGCTGGAATCATCTTCAGGATGCTAGAATACACTGAATACAGCAAAAAATTTGAGTCTACAACGTTTAGTTTAGGTGTGAGAGCCAAAATGAACTTTTTATTGCTTTAAACGCGTTTTCAGCCCCTGATTGTACACTTAAGATGAAAATGTCAAAATCTTAAAAATGAGCATAAGCACAATGAAATTAATGCTGGAATCATCTTCAGGATGCTAAAATACACTAAATACAGCAAAAATTTTGAGTCTACAACGTTTAGTTTAGGTGTGAGAGCCAAAATGAACTTTTTATTGCTTTAAATGCGTTTTCAGCCTGATTGTGCACTTTAGCTGAAAATGTCAAAATCTTAAAAATGAGTATAAGCACAATGAAATTAATGCTGGAATCATCTTCAGGATGCTAGAATACACTAAATACAGCAAAAATTTTGAGTCTACAACGTTTAGTTTAGGTGTGACAGCCAAAATGAACTTTTTATTGCTTTAAACGCGTTTTCAGCCCCTGATTGTACACTTAAGGTGAAAATGTCAAAATCTTCAAAATGAGCATAAGCACAATGAAATTAATGCTGGAATCATCTTCAGGATGCTAGAATACACTAAATACAGCAAAAATTTTGAGTCTACAACGTTTAGTTTAGGTGTGAGAGCCAAAATGAACTTTTTATTGCTTTAAATGCGTTTTCAGCCCCTGATTGTACACTTAAGGTGAAAATGTCAAAATCTTCAAAATGAGCATAAGCACAATGAAATTAATGCTGGAATCATCTTCAGGATGCTAGAATACACTAAATACAGCAAAAATTTTGAGTCTACAACGTTTAGTTTAGGTGTGAGAGCCAAAATGAACTTTTTATTGCTTTAAACGCGTTTTCAGCCCCTGATTGTACACTTAAGGTGAAAATGTCAAAATCTTCAAAATGAGCATAAGCACAATGAAATTAATGCTGGAATCATCTTCAGGATGCTAGAATACACTAAATACAGCAAAAATTTTGAGTCTACAACGTTTAGTTTAGGTGTGAGAGCCAAAATGAACTTTTTATTGCTTTAAATGCGTTTTCAGCCTGATTGTGCACTTTAGGTGAAAATGTCAAAATCTTAAAAATGAGCATAAGCACAATTAAATTAATGCTGGAATCATCTTCAGGATGCTAGAATACACTAAATACAGCAAAAATTTTGAGTCTACAACGTTTAGTTTAGGTGTGAGAGCCAAAATGAACTTTTTATTGCTTTAAACGCGTTTTCAGCCCCTGATTGTACACTTAAGGTGAAAATGTCAAAATCTTCAAAATGAGCATAAGCACAATGAAATTAATGCTGGAATCATCTTCAGGATGCTAGAATACACTAAATACAGCAAAAATTTTGAGTCTACAACGTTTAGTTTAGGTGTGAGAGCCAAAATGAACTTTTTATTGCTTTAAATGCGTTTTCAGCCTGATTGTGCACTTTAGGTGAAAATGTCAAAATCTTAAAAATGAGCATAAGCACAATTAAATTAATGCTGGAATCATCTTCAGGATGCTAGAATACACTAAATACAGCAAAAATTTTGAGTCTACAACGTTTAGTTTAGGTGTGAGAGCCAAAATGAATTTTTTATTGCTTTAAACGCGTTTTCAGCCTGATTGTGCACTTTAAGTGAAAATATCAAAATCTTCAAAATGAGCATAAGCACAATGAAATTAATGCTGGAATCATCTTCAGGATGCTAGAATACACTAAATACAGCAAAAATTTTGAGTCTACAACGTTTAGTTTAGGTGTGAGAGCCAAAATGAACTTTTTATTGCTTTAAATGCGTTTTCAGCCCCTGATTGTACACTTAAGGTGAAAATGTCAAAATCTTCAAAATGAGCATAAGCACAATGAAATTAATGCTGGAATCATCTTCAGGATGCTAGAATACACTAAATACAGCAAAAATTTTGAGTCTACAACGTTTAGTTTAGGTGTGAGAGCCAAAATGAACTTTTTATTGCTTTAAACGCGTTTTCAGCCCCTGATTGTACACTTAAGGTGAAAATGTCAAAATCTTCAAAATGAGCATAAGCACAATGAAATTAATGCTGGAATCATCTTCAGGATGCTAGAATACACTAAATACAGCAAAAATTTTGAGTCTACAACGTTTAGTTTAGGTGTGAGAGCCAAAATGAACTTTTTATTGCTTTAAATGCGTTTTCAGCCTGATTGTGCACTTTAGGTGAAAATGTCAAAATCTTAAAAATGAGCATAAGCACAATTAAATTAATGCTGGAATCATCTTCAGGATGCTAGAATACACTAAATACAGCAAAAATTTTGAGTCTACAACGTTTAGTTTAGGTGTGAGAGCCAAAATGAACTTTTTATTGCTTTAAACGCGTTTTCAGCCCCTGATTGTACACTTAAGGTGAAAATGTCAAAATCTTCAAAATGAGCATAAGCACAATGAAATTAATGCTGGAATCATCTTCAGGATGCTAGAATACACTAAATACAGCAAAAATTTTGAGTCTACAACGTTTAGTTTAGGTGTGAGAGCCAAAATGAACTTTTTATTGCTTTAAATGCGTTTTCAGCCTGATTGTGCACTTTAGGTGAAAATGTCAAAATCTTAAAAATGAGCATAAGCACAATTAAATTAATGCTGGAATCATCTTCAGGATGCTAGAATACACTAAATACAGCAAAAATTTTGAGTCTACAACGTTTAGTTTAGGTGTGAGAGCCAAAATGAATTTTTTATTGCTTTAAACGCGTTTTCAGCCTGATTGTGCACTTTAAGTGAAAATATCAAAATCTTCAAAATGAGCATAAGCACAATGAAATTAATGCTGGAATCATCTTCAGGATGCTAGAATACACTAAATACAGCAAAAATTTTGAGTCTACAACGTTTAGTTTAGGTGTGAGAGCCAAAATGAACTTTTTACTGCTTTAAACGCGTTTTCAGCCCCTGATTGTACACTTAAGGTGAAAATGTCAAAATCTTCAAAATGAGCATAAGCACAATGAAATTAATGCTGGAATCATCTTCAGGATGCTAGAATACACTAAATACAGCAAAAATTTTGAGTCTACAACGTTTAGTTTAGGTGTGACAGCCAAAATGAACTTTTTATTGCTTTAAACGCGTTTTCAGCCCCTGATTGTACACTTAAGGTGAAAATGTCAAAATCTTCAAAATGAGCATAAGCACAATGAAATTAATGCTGGAATCATCTTCAGGATGCTAGAATACACTAAATACAGCAAAAATTTTGAGTCTACAACGTTTAGTTTAGGTGTGAGAGCCAAAATGAACTTTTTATTGCTTTAAATGCGTTTTCAGCCCCTGATTGTACACTTAAGGTGAAAATGTCAAAATCTTCAAAATGAGCATAAGCACAATGAAATTAATGCTGGAATCATCTTCAGGATGCTAGAATACACTAAATACAGCAAAAATTTTGAGTCTACAACGTTTAGTTTAGGTGTGAGAGCCAAAATGAACTTTTTATTGCTTTAAACGCGTTTTCAGCCCCTGATTGTACACTTAAGGTGAAAATGTCAAAATCTTCAAAATGAGCATAAGCACAATGAAATTAATGCTGGAATCATCTTCAGGATGCTAGAATACACTAAATACAGCAAAAATTTTGAGTCTACAACGTTTAGTTTAGGTGTGAGAGCCAAAATGAACTTTTTATTGCTTTAAATGCGTTTTCAGCCTGATTGTGCACTTTAGGTGAAAATGTCAAAATCTTAAAAATGAGCATAAGCACAATTAAATTAATGCTGGAATCATCTTCAGGATGCTAGAATACACTAAATACAGCAAAAATTTTGAGTCTACAACGTTTAGTTTAGGTGTGAGAGCCAAAATGAACTTTTTATTGCTTTAAACGCGTTTTCAGCCCCTGATTGTACACTTAAGGTGAAAATGTCAAAATCTTCAAAATGAGCATAAGCACAATGAAATTAATGCTGGAATCATCTTCAGGATGCTAGAATACACTAAATACAGCAAAAATTTTGAGTCTACAACGTTTAGTTTAGGTGTGAGAGCCAAAATGAACTTTTTATTGCTTTAAATGCGTTTTCAGCCTGATTGTGCACTTTAGGTGAAAATATCAAAATCTTAAAAATGAGCATAAGCACAATTAAATTAATGCTGGAATCATCTTCAGGATGCTAGAATACACTAAATACAGCAAAAATTTTGAGTCTACAACGTTTAGTTTAGGTGTGAGAGCCAAAATGAATTTTTTATTGCTTTAAACGCGTTTTCAGCCTGATTGTGCACTTTAAGTGAAAATGTCAAAATCTTAAAAATGAGCATAAGCACAATGAAATTAATGCTGGAATCATCTTCAGGATGCTAGAATACACTAAATACAGCAAAAATTTTGAGTCTACAACGTTTAGTTTAGGTGTGAGAGCCAAAATGAACTTTTTATTGCTTTAAACGCGTTTTCAGCCCCTGATTGTACACTTAAGGTGAAAATATCAAAATCTTCAAAATGAGCATAAGCACAATGAAATTAATGCTGGAATCATCTTCAGGATGCTAGAATACACTAAATACAGCAAAAATTTTGAGTCTACAACGTTTAGTTTAGGTGTGAGAGCCAAAATGAACTTTTTATTGCTTTAAATGCGTTTTCAGCCTGATTGTGCACTTTAGGTGAAAATGTCAAAATCTTAAAAATGAGCATAAGCACAATGAAATTAATGCTGGAATCATCTTCAGGATGCTAGAATACACTAAATACAGCAAAAATTTTGTGTCTACAACGTTTAGTTTAGGTGTGAGAGCCAAAATGAACTTTTTATTGCTTTAAACGCGTTTTCAGCCCCTGATTGTACACTTAAGGTGAAAATGTCAAAATCTTCAAAATGAGCATAAGCACAATGAAATTAATGCTGGAATCATCTTCAGGATGCTAGAATACACTAAATACAGCAAAATTTTTGAGTCTACAACGTTTAGTTTAGGTGTGAGAGCCAAAATGAACTTTTTATTGCTTTAAACGCGTTTTCAGCCCCTGATTGTACACTTAAGGTGAAAATGTCAAAATCTTCAAAATGAGCATAAGCACAATGAAATTAATGCTGGAATCATCTTCAGGATGCTAGAATACACTAAATACAGCAAAAATTTTGAGTCTACAACGTTTAGTTTAGGTGTGAGAGCCAAAATGAACTTTTTATTGCTTTAAATGCGTTTTCAGCCTGATTGTGCACTTTAGGTGAAAATGTCAAAATCTTAAAAATGAGCATAAGCACAATTAAATTAATGCTGGAATCATCTTCAGGATGCTAGAATACACTAAATACAGCAAAAATTTTGAGTCTACAACGTTTAGTTTAGGTGTGAGAGCCAAAATGAACTTTTCATTGCTTTAAACGCGTTTTCAGCCCCTGATTGTACACTTAAGGTGAAAATGTCAAAATCTTCAAAATGAGCATAAGCACAATGAAATTAATGCTGGAATCATCTTCAGGATGCTAGAATACACTAAATACAGCAAACATTTTGAGTGCACAACGTTTAGTTTAGGTGTGAGAGCCAAAATGAACTTTTTATTGCTTTAAACGCGTTTTCAGCCCCTGATTGTACACTTAAGGTGAAAATGTCAAAATCTTCAAAATGAGCATAAGCACAATTAAATTAATGCTGGAATCATCTTCAGGATGCTAGAATACACTAAATACAGCAAAAATTTTGAGTCTACAACGTTTAGTTTAGGTGTGAGAGCCAAAATGAACTTTTTATTGCTTTAAATGCGTTTTCAGCCTGATTGTGCACTTTAGGTGAAAATGTCAAAATCTTCAAAATGAGCATAAGCACAATGAAATTAATGCTGGAATCATCTTCAGGATGCTAGAATACACTAAATACAGCAAAAATTTTGAGTCTACAACGTTTAGTTTAGGTGTGAGAGCCAAAATGAACTTTTTATTGCTTTAAATGCGTTTTCAGCCTGATTGTGCACTTTAGGTGAAAATGTCAAAATCTTAAAAATGAGCATAAGCACGATGAAATTAATGCTGGAATCATCTTCAGGATGCTAGAATACACTGAATACAGCAAAAAATTTGAGTCTACAACGTTTAGTTTAGGTGTGAGAGCCAAAATGAACTTTTTATTGCTTTAAACGCGTTTTCAGCCCCTGATTGTACACTTAAGGTGAAAATGTCAAAATCTTCAAAATGAGCATAAGCACAATGAAATTAATGCTGGAATCATCTTCAGGATGCTAGAATACACTAAATACAGCAAAAATTTTGAGTCTACAACGTTTAGTTTATTAGGTGTGAGAGCCAAAATGAACTTTTTATTGCTTTAAATGCGTTTTCAGCCTGATTGTGCACTTTAGGTGAAAATGTCAAAATCTTAAAAATGAGCATAAGCACAATTAAATTAATGCTGGAGTCATCTTCAGGATGCTAGAATACACTAAATACAGCAAAAATTTTGAGTCTACAACGTTTAGTTTAGGTGTGAGAGCCAAAATGAACTTTTTATTGCTTTAAACGCGTTTTCAGCCCCTGATTGTACACTTAAGGTGAAAATGTCAAAATCTTCAAAATGAGCATAAGCACAATGAAATTAATGCTGGAATCATCTTCAGGATGCTAGAATACACTAAATACAGCAAAAATTTTGAGTCTACAACGTTTAGTTTAGGTGTGAGAGCCAAAATAAACTTTTTATTGCTTTAAATGCGTTTTCAGCCTGATTGTGCACTTTAGGTGAAAATGTCAAAATCTTAAAAATGAGCATAAGCACAATGAAATTAATGCTGGAATCATCTTCAGGATGCTAGAATACACTAAATACAGCAAAAATTTTGAGTCTACAACGTTTAGTTTAGGTGTGAGAGCCAAAATGAACTTTTTATTGCTTTAAACGCGTTTTCAGCCCCGGATTGTACACTTAAGGTGAAAATGTCCAAATCTTCAAAATGAGCATAAGCACAATGAAATTAATGCTGGAATCATCTTCAGGATGCTAGAATACACTAAATACAGCAAAAATTTTGAGTCTACAACGTTTAGTTTAGGTGTGAGAGCCAAAATGAACTTTTTATTGCTTTAAACGCGTTTTCAGCCCCTGATTGTACACTTAAGGTGAAAATGTCAAAATCTTCAAAATGAGCATAAGCACAATGAAATTAATGCTGGAATCATCTTCAGGATGCTAGAATACACTAAATACAGCAAAAATTTTGAGTCTACAACGTTTAGTTTAGGTGTGAGAGCCAAAATGAACTTTTTATTGCTTTAAATGCGTTTTCAGCCTGATTGTGCACTTTAGGTGAAAATGTCAAAATCTTAAAAATGAGCATAAGCACAATTAAATTAATGCTGGAATCATCTTCAGGATGCTAGAATACACTAAATACAGCAAAAATTTTGAGTCTACAACGTTTAGTTTAGGTGTGAGAGCCAAAATGAACTTTTTATTGCTTTAAACGCGTTTTCAGCCCCTGATTGTACACTTAAGGTGAAAATGTCAAAATCTTCAAAATGAGCATAAGCACAATGAAATTAATGCTGGAATCATCTTCAGGATGCTAGAATACACTAAATACAGCAAACATTTTGAGTGCACAACGTTTAGTTTAGGTGTGAGAGCCAAAATGAACTTTTTATTGCTTTAAACGCGTTTTCAGCCCCTGATTGTACACTTAAGGTGAAAATGTCAAAATCTTCAAAATGAGCATAAGCACAATTAAATTAATGCTGGAATCATCTTCAGGATGCTAGAATACACTAAATACAGCAAAAATTTTGAGTCTACAACGTTTAGTTTAGGTGTGAGAGCCAAAATGAACTTTTTATTGCTTTAAATGCGTTTTCAGCCTGATTGTGCACTTTAGGTGAAAATGTCAAAATCTTCAAAGTGAGCATAAGCACAATGAAATTAATGCTGGAATCATCTTCAGGATGCTAGAATACACTAAATACAGCAAAAATTTTGAGTCTACAACGTTTAGTTTAGGTGTGAGAGCCAAAATGAACTTTTTATTGCTTTAAATGCGTTTTCAGCCTGATTGTGCACTTTAGGTGAAAATGTCAAAATCTTAAAAATGAGCATAAGCACGATGAAATTAATGCTGGAATCATCTTCAGGATGCTAGAATACACTGAATACAGCAAAAATTTTGAGTCTACAACGTTTAGTTTAGGTGTGAGAGCCAAAATGAACTTTTTATTGCTTTAAACGCGTTTTCAGCCCCTGATTGTACACTTAAGGTGAAAATGTCAAAATCTTCAAAATGAGCATAAGCACAATGAAATTAATGCTGGAATCATCTTCAGGATGCTAGAATACACTAAATACAGCAAAAATTTTGAGTCTACAACGTTTAGTTTATTAGGTGTGAGAGCCAAAATGAACTTTTTATTGCTTTAAATGCGTTTTCAGCCTGATTGTGCACTTTAGGTGAAAATGTCAAAATCTTAAAAATGAGCATAAGCACAATTAAATTAATGCTGGAGTCATCTTCAGGATGCTAGAATACACTAAATACAGCAAAAATTTTGAGTCTACAACGTTTAGTTTAGGTGTGAGAGCCAAAATGAACTTTTTATTGCTTTAAACGCGTTTTCAGCCCCTGATTGTACACTTAAGGTGAAAATGTCAAAATCTTCAAAATGAGCATAAGCACAATGAAATTAATGCTGGAATCATCTTCAGGATGCTAGAATACACTAAATACAGCAAAAATTTTGAGTCTACAACGTTTAGTTTAGGTGTGAGAGCCAAAATAAACTTTTTATTGCTTTAAATGCGTTTTCAGCCTGATTGTGCACTTTAGGTGAAAATGTCAAAATCTTAAAAATGAGCATAAGCACAATGAAATTAATGCTGGAATCATCTTCAGGATGCTAGAATACACTAAATACAGCAAAAATTTTGAGTCTACAACGTTTAGTTTAGGTGTGAGAGCCAAAATGAACTTTTTATTGCTTTAAACGCGTTTTCAGCCCCTGATTGTACACTTAAGGTGAAAATGTCAAAATCTTCAAAATGAGCATAAGCACAATGAAATTAATGCTGGAATCATCTTCAGGATGCTAGAATACACTAAATACAGCAAAAATTTTGAGTCTACAACGTTTAGTTTAGGTGTGAGAGCCAAAATGAACTTTTTATTGCTTTAAACGCGTTTTCAGCCCCTGATTGTACACTTAAGGTGAAAATGTCAAAATCTTCAAAATGAGCATAAGCACAATGAAATTAATGCTGGAATCATCTTCAGGATGCTAGAATACACTAAATACAGCAAAAATTTTGAGTCTACAACGTTTAGTTTAGGTGTGAGAGCCAAAGTGAACTTTTTATTGCTTTAAATGCGTTTTCAGCCTGATTGTGCACTTTAGGTGAAAATGTCAAAATCTTAAAAATGAGCATAAGCACAATGAAATTAATGCTGGAATCATCTTCAGGATGCTAGAATACACTAAATACAGCAAAAATTTTGAGTCTACAACGTTTAGTTTAGGTGTGAGAGCCAAAATGAACTTTTTATTGCTTTAAACGCGTTTTCAGCCCCTGATTGTACACTTAAGGTGAAAATGTCAAAATCTTCAAAATGAGCATAAGCACAATGAAATTAATGCTGGAATCATCTTCAGGATGCTAGAATACACTAAATACAGCAAAAATTTTGAGTCTACAACGTTTAGTTTAGGTGTGAGAGCCAAAATGAACTTTTTATTGCTTTAAATGCGTTTTCAGCCTGATTGTGCACTTTAGGTGAAAATGTCAAAATCTTAAAAATGAGCATAAGCACAATGAAATTAATGCTGGAATCATCTTCAGGATGCTAGAATACACTAAATACAGCAAAAATTTTGAGTCTACAACGTTTAGTTTAGGTTTGAGAGCCAAAATGAACTTTTTATTGCTTTAAACGCGTTTTCAGCCCCTGATTGTACACTTAAGGTGAAAATGTCAAAATCTTCAAAATGAGCATAAGCACAATGAAATTAATGCTGGAATCATCTTCAGGATGCTAGAATACACTAAATACAGCAAAAATTTTGAGTCTACAACGCTTAGTTTAGGTGTGAGAGCCAAAGTGAACTTTTTATTGCTTTAAATGCGTTTTCAGCCTGATTGTGCACTTTAGGTGAAAATGTCAAAATCTTAAAAATGAGCATAAGCACAATGAAATTAATGCTGGAATCATCTTCAGGATGCTAGAATACACTAAATACAGCAAAAATTTTGAGTCTACAACGTTTAGTTTAGGTGTGAGAGCCAAAATGAACTTTTTATTGCTTTAAACGCGTTTTCAGCCCCTGATTGTACACTTAAGGTGAAAATGTCAAAATCTTCAAAATGAGCATAAGCACAATGAAATTAATGCTGGAATCATCTTCAGGATGCTAGAATACACTAAATACAGCAAAAATTTTGAGTCTACAACGTTTAGTTTAGGTGTGAGAGCCAAAATGAACTTTTTATTGCTTTAAATGCGTTTTCAGCCTGATTGTGCACTTTAGGTGAAAATGTCAAAATCTTAAAAATGAGCATAAGCACGATGAAATTAATGCTGGAATCATCTTCAGGATGCTAGAATACACTGAATACAGCAAAAAATTTGAGTCTACAACGTTTAGTTTAGGTGTGAGAGCCAAAATGAACTTTTTATTGCTTTAAACGCGTTTTCAGCCCCTGATTGTACACTTAAGGTGAAAATGTCAAAATCTTCAAAATGAGCATAAGCACAATGAAATTAATGCTGGAATCATCTTCAGGATGCTAGAATACACTAAATACAGCAAAAATTTTGAGTCTACAACGTTTAGTTTAGGTGTGAGAGCCAAAATGAACTTTTTATTGCTTTAAATGCGTTTTCAGCCTGATTGTGCACTTTAGGTGAAAATGTCAAAATCTTAAAAATGAGCATAAGCACGATGAAATTAATGCTGGAATCATCTTCAGGATGCTAGAATACACTGAATACAGCAAAAAATTTGAGTCTACAACGTTTAGTTTAGGTGTGAGAGCCAAAATGAACTTTTTATTGCTTTAAACGCGTTTTCAGCCCCTGATTGTACACTTAAGGTGAAAATGTCAAAATCTTCAAAATGAGCATAAGCACAATGAAATTAATGCTGGAATCATCTTCAGGATGCTAGAATACACTAAATACAGCAAAAATTTTTAGTCTACAACGTTTAGTTTAGGTGTGAGAGCCAAAATGAACTTTTTATTGCTTTAAATGCGTTTTCAGCCTGATTGTGCACTTTAGGTGAAAATGTCAAAATCTTAAAAATGAGCATAAGCACAATGAAATTAATGCTGGAATCATCTTCAGGATGCTAGAATACACTAAATACAGCAAAAATTTTGAGTCTACAACGTTTAGTTTAGGTGTGAGAGCCAAAATGAACTTTTTATTGCTTTAAACGCGTTTTCAGCCCCTGATTGTACACTTAAGGTGAAAATGTCAAAATCTTCAAAATGAGCATATGCACAATGAAATTAATGCTGGAATCATCTTCAGGATGCTAGAATACACTAAATACAGCAAAAATTTTGAGTCTACAACGTTTAGTTTAGGTGTGAGAGCCAAAATGAACTTTTTATTGCTTTAAATGCGTTTTCAGCCTGATTGTGCACTTTAGGTGAAAATGTCAAAATCTTAAAAATGAGCATAAGCACAATTAAATTAATGCTGGAATCATCTTCAGGATGCTAGAATACACTAAATACAGCAAAAATTTTGAGTCTACAACGTTTAGTTTAGGTTTGAGAGCCAAAATGAACTTTTTATTGCTTTAAACGCGTTTTCAACCCCTGATTGTACACTTAAGGTGAAAATGTCAAAATCTTCAAAATGAGCATAAGCACAATGAAATTAATGCTGGAATCATCTTCAGGATGCTAGAATACACTAAATACAGCAAAAATTTTGAGTCTACAACGTTTAGTTTAGGTGTGAGAGCCAAAATGAACTTTTTATTGCTTTAAATGCGTTTTCAGCCTGATTGTGCACTTTAGGTGAAAATGTCAAAATCTTAAAAATGAGCATAAGCACAATGAAATTAATGCTGGAATCATCTTCAGGATGCTAGAATACACTAAATACAGCAAAAATTTTGAGTCTACAACGTTTAGTTTAGGTGTGAGAGCCAAAATGAACTTTTTATTGCTTTAAACGCGTTTTCAGCCCCTGATTGTACACTTAAGGTGAAAATGTCAAAATCTTCAAAATGAGCATAAGCACAATGAAATTAATGCTGGAATCATCTTCAGGATGCTAGAATACACTAAATACAGCAAAAATTTTGAGTCTACAACGTTTAGTTTAGGTGTGAGAGCCAAAATGAACTTTTTATTGCTTTAAATGCGTTTTCAGCCTGATAGTGCACTTTAGGTGAAAATGTCAAAATCTTCAAAATGAGCATAAGCACGATGAAATTAATGCTGGAATCATCTTCAGGATGCTAGAATACACTGAATACAGCAAAAAATTTGAGTCTACAACGTTTAGTTTAGGTGTGAGAGCCAAAATGAACTTTTTATTGCTTTAAACGCGTTTTCAGCCCCTGATTGTACACTTAAGATGAAAATGTCAAAATCTTAAAAATGAGCATAAGCACAATGAAATTAATGCTGGAATCATCTTCAGGATGCTAAAATACACTAAATACAGCAAAAATTTTGAGTCTACAACGTTTAGTTTAGGTGTGAGAGCCAAAATGAACTTTTTATTGCTTTAAATGCGTTTTCAGCCTGATTGTGCACTTTAGCTGAAAATGTCAAAATCTTAAAAATGAGTATAAGCACAATGAAATTAATGCTGGAATCATCTTCAGGATGCTAGAATACACTAAATACAGCAAAAATTTTGAGTCTACAACGTTTAGTTTAGGTGTGACAGCCAAAATGAACTTTTTATTGCTTTAAACGCGTTTTCAGCCCCTGATTGTACACTTAAGGTGAAAATGTCAAAATCTTCAAAATGAGCATAAGCACAATGAAATTAATGCTGGAATCATCTTCAGGATGCTAGAATACACTAAATACAGCAAAAATTTTGAGTCTACAACGTTTAGTTTAGGTGTGAGAGCCAAAATGAACTTTTTATTGCTTTAAATGCGTTTTCAGCCCCTGATTGTACACTTAAGGTGAAAATGTCAAAATCTTCAAAATGAGCATAAGCACAATGAAATTAATGCTGGAATCATCTTCAGGATGCTAGAATACACTAAATACAGCAAAAATTTTGAGTCTACAACGTTTAGTTTAGGTGTGAGAGCCAAAATGAACTTTTTATTGCTTTAAACGCGTTTTCAGCCCCTGATTGTACACTTAAGGTGAAAATGTCAAAATCTTCAAAATGAGCATAAGCACAATGAAATTAATGCTGGAATCATCTTCAGGATGCTAGAATACACTAAATACAGCAAAAATTTTGAGTCTACAACGTTTAGTTTAGGTGTGAGAGCCAAAATGAACTTTTTATTGCTTTAAATGCGTTTTCAGCCTGATTGTGCACTTTAGGTGAAAATGTCAAAATCTTAAAAATGAGCATAAGCACAATTAAATTAATGCTGGAATCATCTTCAGGATGCTAGAATACACTAAATACAGCAAAAATTTTGAGTCTACAACGTTTAGTTTAGGTGTGAGAGCCAAAATGAACTTTTTATTGCTTTAAACGCGTTTTCAGCCCCTGATTGTACACTTAAGGTGAAAATGTCAAAATCTTCAAAATGAGCATAAGCACAATGAAATTAATGCTGGAATCATCTTCAGGATGCTAGAATACACTAAATACAGCAAAAATTTTGAGTCTACAACGTTTAGTTTAGGTGTGAGAGCCAAAATGAACTTTTTATTGCTTTAAATGCGTTTTCAGCCTGATTGTGCACTTTAGGTGAAAATGTCAAAATCTTAAAAATGAGCATAAGCACAATTAAATTAATGCTGGAATCATCTTCAGGATGCTAGAATACACTAAATACAGCAAAAATTTTGAGTCTACAACGTTTAGTTTAGGTGTGAGAGCCAAAATGAATTTTTTATTGCTTTAAACGCGTTTTCAGCCTGATTGTGCACTTTAAGTGAAAATATCAAAATCTTCAAAATGAGCATAAGCACAATGAAATTAATGCTGGAATCATCTTCAGGATGCTAGAATACACTAAATACAGCAAAAATTTTGAGTCTACAACGTTTAGTTTAGGTGTGAGAGCCAAAATGAACTTTTTATTGCTTTAAATGCGTTTTCAGCCCCTGATTGTACACTTAAGGTGAAAATGTCAAAATCTTCAAAATGAGCATAAGCACAATGAAATTAATGCTGGAATCATCTTCAGGATGCTAGAATACACTAAATACAGCAAAAATTTTGAGTCTACAACGTTTAGTTTAGGTGTGAGAGCCAAAATGAACTTTTTATTGCTTTAAACGCGTTTTCAGCCCCTGATTGTACACTTAAGGTGAAAATGTCAAAATCTTCAAAATGAGCATAAGCACAATGAAATTAATGCTGGAATCATCTTCAGGATGCTAGAATACACTAAATACAGCAAAAATTTTGAGTCTACAACGTTTAGTTTAGGTGTGAGAGCCAAAATGAACTTTTTATTGCTTTAAATGCGTTTTCAGCCTGATTGTGCACTTTAGGTGAAAATGTCAAAATCTTAAAAATGAGCATAAGCACAATTAAATTAATGCTGGAATCATCTTCAGGATGCTAGAATACACTAAATACAGCAAAAATTTTGAGTCTACAACGTTTAGTTTAGGTGTGAGAGCCAAAATGAACTTTTTATTGCTTTAAACGCGTTTTCAGCCCCTGATTGTACACTTAAGGTGAAAATGTCAAAATCTTCAAAATGAGCATAAGCACAATGAAATTAATGCTGGAATCATCTTCAGGATGCTAGAATACACTAAATACAGCAAAAATTTTGAGTCTACAACGTTTAGTTTAGGTGTGAGAGCCAAAATGAACTTTTTATTGCTTTAAATGCGTTTTCAGCCTGATTGTGCACTTTAGGTGAAAATGTCAAAATCTTAAAAATGAGCATAAGCACAATTAAATTAATGCTGGAATCATCTTCAGGATGCTAGAATACACTAAATACAGCAAAAATTTTGAGTCTACAACGTTTAGTTTAGGTGTGAGAGCCAAAATGAATTTTTTATTGCTTTAAACGCGTTTTCAGCCTGATTGTGCACTTTAAGTGAAAATATCAAAATCTTCAAAATGAGCATAAGCACAATGAAATTAATGCTGGAATCATCTTCAGGATGCTAGAATACACTAAATACAGCAAAAATTTTGAGTCTACAACGTTTAGTTTAGGTGTGAGAGCCAAAATGAACTTTTTACTGCTTTAAACGCGTTTTCAGCCCCTGATTGTACACTTAAGGTGAAAATGTCAAAATCTTCAAAATGAGCATAAGCACAATGAAATTAATGCTGGAATCATCTTCAGGATGCTAGAATACACTAAATACAGCAAAAATTTTGAGTCTACAACGTTTAGTTTAGGTGTGACAGCCAAAATGAACTTTTTATTGCTTTAAACGCGTTTTCAGCCCCTGATTGTACACTTAAGGTGAAAATGTCAAAATCTTCAAAATGAGCATAAGCACAATGAAATTAATGCTGGAATCATCTTCAGGATGCTAGAATACACTAAATACAGCAAAAATTTTGAGTCTACAACGTTTAGTTTAGGTGTGAGAGCCAAAATGAACTTTTTATTGCTTTAAATGCGTTTTCAGCCCCTGATTGTACACTTAAGGTGAAAATGTCAAAATCTTCAAAATGAGCATAAGCACAATGAAATTAATGCTGGAATCATCTTCAGGATGCTAGAATACACTAAATACAGCAAAAATTTTGAGTCTACAACGTTTAGTTTAGGTGTGAGAGCCAAAATGAACTTTTTATTGCTTTAAACGCGTTTTCAGCCCCTGATTGTACACTTAAGGTGAAAATGTCAAAATCTTCAAAATGAGCATAAGCACAATGAAATTAATGCTGGAATCATCTTCAGGATGCTAGAATACACTAAATACAGCAAAAATTTTGAGTCTACAACGTTTAGTTTAGGTGTGAGAGCCAAAATGAACTTTTTATTGCTTTAAATGCGTTTTCAGCCTGATTGTGCACTTTAGGTGAAAATGTCAAAATCTTAAAAATGAGCATAAGCACAATTAAATTAATGCTGGAATCATCTTCAGGATGCTAGAATACACTAAATACAGCAAAAATTTTGAGTCTACAACGTTTAGTTTAGGTGTGAGAGCCAAAATGAACTTTTTATTGCTTTAAACGCGTTTTCAGCCCCTGATTGTACACTTAAGGTGAAAATGTCAAAATCTTCAAAATGAGCATAAGCACAATGAAATTAATGCTGGAATCATCTTCAGGATGCTAGAATACACTAAATACAGCAAAAATTTTGAGTCTACAACGTTTAGTTTAGGTGTGAGAGCCAAAATGAACTTTTTATTGCTTTAAATGCGTTTTCAGCCTGATTGTGCACTTTAGGTGAAAATATCAAAATCTTAAAAATGAGCATAAGCACAATTAAATTAATGCTGGAATCATCTTCAGGATGCTAGAATACACTAAATACAGCAAAAATTTTGAGTCTACAACGTTTAGTTTAGGTGTGAGAGCCAAAATGAATTTTTTATTGCTTTAAACGCGTTTTCAGCCTGATTGTGCACTTTAAGTGAAAATGTCAAAATCTTAAAAATGAGCATAAGCACAATGAAATTAATGCTGGAATCATCTTCAGGATGCTAGAATACACTAAATACAGCAAAAATTTTGAGTCTACAACGTTTAGTTTAGGTGTGAGAGCCAAAATGAACTTTTTATTGCTTTAAACGCGTTTTCAGCCCCTGATTGTACACTTAAGGTGAAAATATCAAAATCTTCAAAATGAGCATAAGCACAATGAAATTAATGCTGGAATCATCTTCAGGATGCTAGAATACACTAAATACAGCAAAAATTTTGAGTCTACAACGTTTAGTTTAGGTGTGAGAGCCAAAATGAACTTTTTATTGCTTTAAATGCGTTTTCAGCCTGATTGTGCACTTTAGGTGAAAATGTCAAAATCTTAAAAATGAGCATAAGCACAATGAAATTAATGCTGGAATCATCTTCAGGATGCTAGAATACACTAAATACAGCAAAAATTTTGTGTCTACAACGTTTAGTTTAGGTGTGAGAGCCAAAATGAACTTTTTATTGCTTTAAACGCGTTTTCAGCCCCTGATTGTACACTTAAGGTGAAAATGTCAAAATCTTCAAAATGAGCATAAGCACAATGAAATTAATGCTGGAATCATCTTCAGGATGCTAGAATACACTAAATACAGCAAAAATTTTGAGTCTACAACGTTTAGTTTAGGTGTGAGAGCCAAAATGAACTTTTTATTGCTTTAAACGCGTTTTCAGCCCCTGATTGTACACTTAAGGTGAAAATGTCAAAATCTTCAAAATGAGCATAAGCACAATGAAATTAATGCTGGAATCATCTTCAGGATGCTAGAATACACTAAATACAGCAAAAATTTTGAGTCTACAACGTTTAGTTTAGGTGTGAGAGCCAAAATGAACTTTTTATTGCTTTAAATGCGTTTTCAGCCTGATTGTGCACTTTAGGTGAAAATGTCAAAATCTTAAAAATGAGCATAAGCACAATTAAATTAATGCTGGAATCATCTTCAGGATGCTAGAATACACTAAATACAGCAAAAATTTTGAGTCTACAACGTTTAGTTTAGGTGTGAGAGCCAAAATGAACTTTTCATTGCTTTAAACGCGTTTTCAGCCCCTGATTGTACACTTAAGGTGAAAATGTCAAAATCTTCAAAATGAGCATAAGCACAATGAAATTAATGCTGGAATCATCTTCAGGATGCTAGAATACACTAAATACAGCAAACATTTTGAGTGCACAACGTTTAGTTTAGGTGTGAGAGCCAAAATGAACTTTTTATTGCTTTAAACGCGTTTTCAGCCCCTGATTGTACACTTAAGGTGAAAATGTCAAAATCTTCAAAATGAGCATAAGCACAATTAAATTAATGCTGGAATCATCTTCAGGATGCTAGAATACACTAAATACAGCAAAAATTTTGAGTCTACAACGTTTAGTTTAGGTGTGAGAGCCAAAATGAACTTTTTATTGCTTTAAATGCGTTTTCAGCCTGATTGTGCACTTTAGGTGAAAATGTCAAAATCTTCAAAATGAGCATAAGCACAATGAAATTAATGCTGGAATCATCTTCAGGATGCTAGAATACACTAAATACAGCAAAAATTTTGAGTCTACAACGTTTAGTTTAGGTGTGAGAGCCAAAATGAACTTTTTAATGCTTTAAATGCGTTTTCAGCCTGATTGTGCACTTTAGGTGAAAATGTCAAAATCTTAAAAATGAGCATAAGCACGATGAAATTAATGCTGGAATCATCTTCAGGATGCTAGAATACACTGAATACAGCAAAAATTTTGAGTCTACAACGTTTAGTTTAGGTGTGAGAGCCAAAATGAACTTTTTATTGCTTTAAACGCGTTTTCAGCCCCTGATTGTACACTTAAGGTGAAAATGTCAAAATCTTCAAAATGAGCATAAGCACAATGAAATTAATGCTGGAATCATCTTCAGGATGCTAGAATACACTAAATACAGCAAAAATTTTGAGTCTACAACGTTTAGTTTATTAGGTGTGAGAGCCAAAATGAACTTTTTATTGCTTTAAATGCGTTTTCAGCCTGATTGTGCACTTTAGGTGAAAATGTCAAAATCTTAAAAATGAGCATAAGCACAATTAAATTAATGCTGGAGTCATCTTCAGGATGCTAGAATACACTAAATACAGCAAAAATTTTGAGTCTACAACGTTTAGTTTAGGTGTGAGAGCCAAAATGAACTTTTTATTGCTTTAAACGCGTTTTCAGCCCCTGATTGTACACTTAAGGTGAAAATGTCAAAATCTTCAAAATGAGCATAAGCACAATGAAATTAATGCTGGAATCATCTTCAGGATGCTAGAATACACTAAATACAGCAAAAATTTTGAGTCTACAACGTTTAGTTTAGGTGTGAGAGCCAAAATAAACTTTTTATTGCTTTAAATGCGTTTTCAGCCTGATTGTGCACTTTAGGTGAAAATGTCAAAATCTTAAAAATGAGCATAAGCACAATGAAATTAATGCTGGAATCATCTTCAGGATGCTAGAATACACTAAATACAGCAAAAATTTTGAGTCTACAACGTTTAGTTTAGGTGTGAGAGCCAAAATGAACTTTTTATTGCTTTAAACGCGTTTTCAGCCCCGGATTGTACACTTAAGGTGAAAATGTCCAAATCTTCAAAATGAGCATAAGCACAATGAAATTAATGCTGGAATCATCTTCAGGATGCTAGAATACACTAAATACAGCAAAAATTTTGAGTCTACAACGTTTAGTTTAGGTGTGAGAGCCAAAATGAACTTTTTATTGCTTTAAACGCGTTTTCAGCCCCTGATTGTACACTTAAGGTGAAAATGTCAAAATCTTCAAAATGAGCATAAGCACAATGAAATTAATGCTGGAATCATCTTCAGGATGCTAGAATACACTAAATACAGCAAAAATTTTGAGTCTACAACGTTTAGTTTAGGTGTGAGAGCCAAAATGAACTTTTTATTGCTTTAAATGCGTTTTCAGCCTGATTGTGCACTTTAGGTGAAAATGTCAAAATCTTAAAAATGAGCATAAGCACAATTAAATTAATGCTGGAATCATCTTCAGGATGCTAGAATACACTAAATACAGCAAAAATTTTGAGTCTACAACGTTTAGTTTAGGTGTGAGAGCCAAAATGAACTTTTTATTGCTTTAAACGCGTTTTCAGCCCCTGATTGTACACTTAAGGTGAAAATGTCAAAATCTTCAAAATGAGCATAAGCACAATGAAATTAATGCTGGAATCATCTTCAGGATGCTAGAATACACTAAATACAGCAAACATTTTGAGTGCACAACGTTTAGTTTAGGTGTGAGAGCCAAAATGAACTTTTTATTGCTTTAAACGCGTTTTCAGCCCCTGATTGTACACTTAAGGTGAAAATGTCAAAATCTTCAAAATGAGCATAAGCACAATTAAATTAATGCTGGAATCATCTTCAGGATGCTAGAATACACTAAATACAGCAAAAATTTTGAGTCTACAACGTTTAGTTTAGGTGTGAGAGCCAAAATGAACTTTTTATTGCTTTAAATGCGTTTTCAGCCTGATTGTGCACTTTAGGTGAAAATGTCAAAATCTTCAAAGTGAGCATAAGCACAATGAAATTAATGCTGGAATCATCTTCAGGATGCTAGAATACACTAAATACAGCAAAAATTTTGAGTCTACAACGTTTAGTTTAGGTGTGAGAGCCAAAATGAACTTTTTATTGCTTTAAATGCGTTTTCAGCCTGATTGTGCACTTTAGGTGAAAATGTCAAAATCTTAAAAATGAGCATAAGCACGATGAAATTAATGCTGGAATCATCTTCAGGATGCTAGAATACACTGAATACAGCAAAAATTTTGAGTCTACAACGTTTAGTTTAGGTGTGAGAGCCAAAATGAACTTTTTATTGCTTTAAACGCGTTTTCAGCCCCTGATTGTACACTTAAGGTGAAAATGTCAAAATCTTCAAAATGAGCATAAGCACAATGAAATTAATGCTGGAATCATCTTCAGGATGCTAGAATACACTAAATACAGCAAAAATTTTGAGTCTACAACGTTTAGTTTATTAGGTGTGAGAGCCAAAATGAACTTTTTATTGCTTTAAATGCGTTTTCAGCCTGATTGTGCACTTTAGGTGAAAATGTCAAAATCTTAAAAATGAGCATAAGCACAATTAAATTAATGCTGGAGTCATCTTCAGGATGCTAGAATACACTAAATACAGCAAAAATTTTGAGTCTACAACGTTTAGTTTAGGTGTGAGAGCCAAAATGAACTTTTTATTGCTTTAAACGCGTTTTCAGCCCCTGATTGTACACTTAAGGTGAAAATGTCAAAATCTTCAAAATGAGCATAAGCACAATGAAATTAATGCTGGAATCATCTTCAGGATGCTAGAATACACTAAATACAGCAAAAATTTTGAGTCTACAACGTTTAGTTTAGGTGTGAGAGCCAAAATAAACTTTTTATTGCTTTAAATGCGTTTTCAGCCTGATTGTGCACTTTAGGTGAAAATGTCAAAATCTTAAAAATGAGCATAAGCACAATGAAATTAATGCTGGAATCATCTTCAGGATGCTAGAATACACTAAATACAGCAAAAATTTTGAGTCTACAACGTTTAGTTTAGGTGTGAGAGCCAAAATGAACTTTTTATTGCTTTAAACGCGTTTTCAGCCCCTGATTGTACACTTAAGGTGAAAATGTCAAAATCTTCAAAATGAGCATAAGCACAATGAAATTAATGCTGGAATCATCTTCAGGATGCTAGAATACACTAAATACAGCAAAAATTTTGAGTCTACAACGTTTAGTTTAGGTGTGAGAGCCAAAATGAACTTTTTATTGCTTTAAACGCGTTTTCAGCCCCTGATTGTACACTTAAGGTGAAAATGTCAAAATCTTCAAAATGAGCATAAGCACAATGAAATTAATGCTGGAATCATCTTCAGGATGCTAGAATACACTAAATACAGCAAAAATTTTGAGTCTACAACGTTTAGTTTAGGTGTGAGAGCCAAAATGAACTTTTTATTGCTTTAAATGCGTTTTCAGCCTGATTGTGCACTTTAGGTGAAAATGTCAAAATCTTAAAAATGAGCATAAGCACAATGAAATTAATGCTGGAATCATCTTCAGGATGCTAGAATACACTAAATACAGCAAAAATTTTGAGTCTACAACGTTTAGTTTAGGTGTGAGAGCCAAAATGAACTTTTTATTGCTTTAAACGCGTTTTCAGCCCCTGATTGTACACTTAAGGTGAAAATGTCAAAATCTTCAAAATGAGCATAAGCACAATGAAATTAATGCTGGAATCATCTTCAGGATGCTAGAATACACTAAATACAGCAAAAAATTTGAGTCTACAACGTTTAGTTTAGGTGTGAGAGCCAAAATGAACTTTTTATTGCTTTAAACGCGTTTTCAGCCCCTGATTGTACACTTAAGGTGAAAATGTCAAAATCTTCAAAATGAGCATAAGCACAATGAAATTAATGCTGGAATCATCTTCAGGATGCTAGAATACACTAAATACAGCAAAAATTTTGAGTCTACAACGTTTAGTTTAGGTGTGAGAGCCAAAATGAACTTTTTATTGCTTTAAATGCGTTTTCAGCCTGATTGTGCACTTTAGGTGAAAATGTCAAAATCTTAAAAATGAGCATAAGCACAGTTAAATTAATGCTGGAATCATTTTCAGGATGCTAGAATACACTAAATACAGCAAAAATTTTGAGTCTACAACGTTTAGTTTAGGTGTGAGAGCCAAAATGAACTTTTTATTGCTTTAAACGCGTTTTCAGCCCCTGATTGTACACTTAAGGTGAAAATGTCAAAATCTTCAAAATGAGCATAAGCACAATGAAATTAATGCTGGAATCATCTTCAGGATGCTAGAATACACTAAATACAGCAAAAATTTTGAGTCTACAACGTTTATTTTAGGTGTGTGAGCCAAAATGAACTTTTTATTGCTTTAAATGCGTTTTCAGCCTGATTGTGCACTTTAGGTGAAAATGTCAAAATCTTAAAAATGAGCATAAGCACAATTAAATTAATGCTGGAATCATCTTCAGGATGCTAGAATACACTAAATACAGCAAAAATTTTGAGTCTACAACGTTTAGTTTAGGTGTGAGAGCCAAAATGAATTTTTTATTGCTTTAAATGCGTTTTCAGCCTGATTGTGCACTTTAAGTGAAAATGTCAAAATCTTAAAAATGAGCATAAGCACAATGAAATTAATGCTGGAATCATCTTCAGGATGCTAGAATACACTAAATACAGCAAAAATTTTGAGTCTACAACGTTTAGTTTAGGTGTGAGAGCCAAAATGAACTTTTTATTGCTTTAAACGCGTTTTCAGCCCCTGATTGTACACTTAAGGTGAAAATATCAAAATCTTCAAAATGAGCATAAGCACAATGAAATTAATGCTGGAATCATCTTCAGGATGCTAGAATACACTAAATACAGCAAAAATTTTGAGTCTACAACGTTTAGTTTAGGTGTGAGAGCCAAAATGAACTTTTTATTGCTTTAAATGCGTTTTCAGCCTGATTGTGCACTTTAGGTGAAAATGTCAAAATCTTAAAAATGAGCATAAGCACAATGAAATTAATGCTGGAATCATCTTCAGGATGCTAGAATACACTAAATACAGCAAAAATTTTGAGTCTACAACGTTTAGTTTAGGTGTGAGAGCCAAAATGAACTTTTTATTGCTTTAAACGCGTTTTCAGCCCCTGATTGTACACTTAAGGTGAAAATGTCAAAATCTTCAAAATGAGCATAAGCACAATTAAATTAATGCTGGAATCATCTTCAGGATGCTAGAATACACTAAATACAGCAAAAATTTTGAGTCTACAACGTTTAGTTTAGGTGTGAGAGCCAAAATGAACTTTTTATTGCTTTAAACGCGTTTTCAGCCCCTGATTGTACACTTAAGGTGAAAATGTCAAAATCTTCAAAATGAGCATAAGCACAATGAAATTAATGCTGGAATCATCTTCAGGATGCTAGAATACACTAAATACAGCAAAAATTTTGAGTCTACAACGTTTAGTTTAGGTGTGAGAGCCAAAATGAACTTTTTATTGCTTTAAATGCGTTTTCAGCCTGATTGTGCACTTTAGGTGAAAATGTCAAAATCTTAAAAATGAGCATAAGCACAATTAAATTAATGCTGGAATCATCTTCAGGATGCTAGAATACACTAAATACAGCAAAAATTTTGAGTCTACAACGTTTAGTTTAGGTGTGAGAGCCAAAATGAACTTTTTATTGCTTTAAACGCGTTTTCAGCCCCTGATTGTACACTTAAGGTGAAAATGTCAAAATCTTCAAAATGAGCATAAGCACAATGAAATTAATGCTGGAATCATCTTCAGGATGCTAGAATACACTAAATACAGCAAAAATTTTGAGTCTACAACGTTTAGTTTAGGTGTGAGAGCCAAAATGAACTTTTTATTGCTTTAAACGCGTTTTCAGCCCCTAATTGTACACTTAAGGTGAAAATGTCAAAATCTTCAAAATGAGCATAAGCACAATGAAATTAATGCTGGAATCATCTTCAGGATGCTAGAATACACTAAATACAGCAAAAATTTTGAGTCTACAACGTTTATTTTAGGTGTGTGAGCCAAAATGAACTTTTTATTGCTTTAAATGCGTTTTCAGCCTGATTGTGCACTTTAGGTGAAAATGTCAAAATCTTAAAAATGAGCATAAGCACAATTAAATTAATGCTGGAATCATCTTCAGGATGCTAGAATACACTAAATACAGCAAAAATTTTGAGTCTACAACGTTTAGTTTAGGTGTGAGAGCCAAAATGAACTTTTTATTGCTTTAAATGCGTTTTCAGCCTGATTGTGCACTTTAGGTGAAAATGTCAAAATCTTAAAAATGAGCATAAGCACGATGAAATTAATGCTGGAATCATCTTCAGGATGCTAGAATACACTGAATACAGCAAAAATTTTGAGTCTACAACGTTTAGTTTAGGTGTGAGAGCCAAAATGAACTTTTTATTGCTTTAAACGCGTTTTCAGCCCCTGATTGTACACTTAAGGTGAAAATGTCAAAATCTTCAAAATGAGCATAAGCACAATGAAATTAATGCTGGAATCATCTTCAGGATGCTAGAATACACTAAATACAGCAAAAATTTTGAGTCTACAACGTTTAGTTTATTAGGTGTGAGAGCCAAAATGAACTTTTTATTGCTTTAAATGCGTTTTCAGCCTGATTGTGCACTTTAGGTGAAAATGTCAAAATCTTTCAAATGAGCATAAGCACAATTAAATTAATGCTGGAATCATCTTCAGCATGCTAGAATACACTCAATACAGCAAAAATTTTGAGTCTACAACGTTTAGTTTAGGTGTGAGAGCCAAAATGAACTTTTTATTGCTTTAAATGCGTTTTCAGCCTGATTGTGCACTTTAGGTGAAAATGTCAAAATCTTAAAAATGAGCATAAGCACAATTAAATTAATGCTGGAATCATCTTCAGGATGCTAGAATACACTAAATACAGCAAAAATTTTGAGTCTACAACGTTTAGTTTAGGTGTGAGAGCCAAAATGAACTTTTTATTGCTTTAAACGCGTTTTCAGCCCCTGATTGTACACTTAAGGTGAAAATGTCAAAATCTTCAAAATGAGCATAAGCACAATGAAATTAATGCTGGAATCATCTTCAGGATGCTAGAATACACTAAATACAGCAAAAATTTTGAGTCTACAACGTTTAGTTTAGGTGTGAGAGCCAAAATGAACTTTTTATTGCTTTAAATGCGTTTTCAGCCTGATTGTGCACTTTAGGTGAAAATGTCAAAATCTTCAAAATGAGCATAAGCACAATGAAATTAATGCTGGAATCATCTTCAGGATGCTAGAATACACTAAATACAGCAAAAATTTTGAGTCTACAACGTTTAGTTTAGGTGTGAGAGCCAAAATGAACTTTTTATTGCTTTAAACGCGTTTTCAGCCTGATTGTGCACTTTAGGTGAAAATGTCAAAATCTTCAAAATGAGCATAAGCACAATGAAATTAATGCTGGAATCATCTTCAGGATGCTAGAATACACTAAATACAGCAAAAATTTTGAGTCTACAACGTTTAGTTTAGGTGTGAGAGCCAAAATGAACTTTTTATTGCTTTAAACGCGTTTTCAGCCCCTGATTGTACACTTAAGGTGAAAATGTCAAAATCTTCAAAATGAGCATAAGCACAATGAAATTAATGCTGGAATCATCTTCAGGATGCTAGAATACACTAAATACAGCAAAAATTTTGAGTCTACAACGTTTAGTTTAGGTGTGAGAGCCAAAATGAACTTTTTATTGCTTTAAATGCGTTTTCAGCCTGATTGTGCACTTTAGGTGAAAATGTCAAAATCTTAAAAATGAGCATAAGCACGATGAAATTAATGCTGGAATCATCTTCAGGATGCTAGAATACACTGAATACAGCAAAAATTTTGAGTCTACAACGTTTAGTTTAGGTGTGAGAGCCAAAATGAACTTTTTATTGCTTTAAACGCGTTTTCAGCCCCTGATTGTACACTTAAGGTGAAAATGTCAAAATCTTCAAAATGAGCATAAGCACAATGAAATTAATGCTGGAATCATCTTCAGGATGCTAGAATACACTAAATACAGCAAAAATTTTGAGTCTACAACGTTTAGTTTAGGTGTGAGAGCCAAAATGAACTTTTTATTGCTTTAAATGCGTTTTCAGCCTGATTGTGCACTTTAGGTGAAAATGTCAAAATCTTAAAAATGAGCATAAGCACGATGAAATTAATGCTGGAATCATCTTCAGGATGCTAGAATACACTGAATACAGCAAAAATTTTGAGTCTACAACGTTTAGTTTAGGTGTGAGAGCCAAAATGAACTTTTTATTGCTTTAAACGCGTTTTCAGCCCCTGATTGTACAATTAAGGTGAAAATGTCAAAATCTTCAAAATGAGCATAAGCACAATTAAATTAATGCTGGAATCATCTTCAGGATGCTAGAATACACTAAATACAGCAAAAATTTTGAGTCTACAACGTTTAGTTTAGGTGTGAGAGCCAAAATGAACTTTTTATTGCTTTAAACGCGTTTTCAGCCCCTGATTGTACACTTAAGGTGAAAATGTCAAAATCTTCAAAATGAGCATAAGCACAATGAAATTAATGCTGGAATCATCTTCAGGATGCTAGAATACACTAAATACAGCAAAAATTTTGAGTCTACAACGTTTAGTTTAGGTGTGAGAGCCAAAATGAACTTTTTATTGCTTTAAATGCGTTTTCAGCCTGATTGTGCACTTTAGGTGAAAATGTCAAAATCTTAAAAATGAGCATAAGCACGATGAAATTAATGCTGGAATCATCTTCAGGATGCTAGAATACACTGAATACAGCAAAAATTTTGAGTCTACAACGTTTAGTTTAGGTGTGAGAGCCAAAATGAACTTTTTATTGCTTTAAACGCGTTTTCAGCCCCTGATTGTACAATTAAGGTGAAAATGTCAAAATCTTCAAAATGAGCATAAGCACAATTAAATTAATGCTGGAATCATCTTCAGGATGCTAGAATACACTAAATACAGCAAAAATTTTGAGTCTACAACGTTTAGTTTAGGTGTGAGAGCCAAAATGAACTTTTTATTGCTTTAAACGCGTTTTCAGCCCCTGATTGTACACTTAAGGTGAAAATGTCAAAATCTTCAAAATGAGCATAAGCACAATGAAATTAATGCTGGAATCATCTTCAGGATGCTAGAATACACTAAATACAGCAAAAATTTTGAGTCTACAACGTTTAGTTTAGGTGTGAGAGCCAAAATGAACTTTTTATTGCTTTAAATGCGTTTTCAGCCTGATTGTGCACTTTAGGTGAAAATGTCAAAATCTTAAAAATGAGCATAAGCACAATTAAATTAATGCTGGAATCATCTTCAGGATGCTAGAATACACTAAATACAGCAAAAATTTTGAGTCTACAACGTTTAGTTTAGGTGTGAGAGCCAAAATGAACTTTTTATTGCTTTAAATGCGTTTTCAGCCTGATTGTGCACTTTAGGTGAAAATGTCAAAATCTTAAAAATGAGCATAAGCACAATTAAATTAATGCTGGAATCATCTTCAGGATGCTAGAATACACTAAATACAGCAAAAAATTTGAGTCTACAACGTTTAGTTTAGGTGTGAGAGCCAAAATGAACTTTTTATTGCTTTAAACGCGTTTTCAGCCCCTGATTGTACACTTAAGGTGAAAATGTCAAAATCTTCAAAATGAGCATAAGCACAATGAAATTAATGCTGGAATCATCTTCAGGATGCTAGAATACACTAAATACAGCAAAAATTTTGAGTCTACAACGTTTAGTTTAGGTGTGAGAGCCAAAATGAACTTTTTATTGCTTTAAATGCGTTTTCAGCCTGATTGTGCACTTTAGGTGAAAATGTCAAAATCTTAAAAATGAGCATAAGCACAATGAAATTAATGCTAGAATCATCTTCAGGATGCTAGAATACACTAAATACAGCAAACATTTTGAGTCTACAACGTGTAGTTTAGGTGTGAGAGCCAAAATGAACTTTTTATTGCTTTAAATGCGTTTTCAGCCCCTGATTGTACACTTAAGGTGAAAATGTCAAAATCTTCAAAATGAGCATAAGCACAATGAAATTAATGCTGGAATCATCTTCAGGATGCTAGAATACACTAAATACAGCAAAAATTTTGAGTCTACAACGTTTAGTTTAGGTGTGAGAGCCAAAATGAACTTTTTATTGCTTTAAATGCGTTTTCAGCCTGATTGTGCACTTTAGGTGAAAATGTCAAAATCTTAAAAATGAGCATAAGCACAATTAAATTAATGCTGGAATCATCTTCAGGATGCTAGAATACACTAAATACAGCAAAAATTTTGAGTCTACAACGTTTATTTTAGGTGTGTGAGCCAAAATGAACTTTTTATTGCTTTAAATGCGTTTTCAGCCTGATTGTGCACTTTAGGTGAAAATGTCAAAATCTTAAAAATGAGCATAAGCACAATTAAATTAATGCTGGAATCATCTTCAGGATGCTAGAATACACTAAATACAGCAAAAATTTTGAGTCTACAACGTTTAGTTTAGGTGTGAGAGCCAAAATGAATTTTTTATTGCTTTAAATGCGTTTTCAGCCTGATTGTGCACTTTAAGTGAAAATGTCAAAATCTTAAAAATGAGCATAAGCACAATGAAATTAATGCTGGAATCATCTTCAGGATGCTAGAATACACTAAATACAGCAAAAATTTTGAGTCTACAACGTTTAGTTTAGGTGTGAGAGCCAAAATGAACTTTTTATTGCTTTAAACGCGTTTTCAGCCCCTGATTGTACACTTAAGGTGAAAATATCAAAATCTTCAAAATGAGCATAAGCACAATGAAATTAATGCTGGAATCATCTTCAGGATGCTAGAATACACTAAATACAGCAAAAATTTTGAGTCTACAACGTTTAGTTTAGGTGTGAGAGCCAAAATGAACTTTTTATTGCTTTAAATGCGTTTTCAGCCTGATTGTGCACTTTAGGTGAAAATGTCAAAATCTTAAAAATGAGCATAAGCACAATGAAATTAATGCTGGAATCATCTTCAGGATGCTAGAATACACTAAATACAGCAAAAATTTTGAGTCTACAACGTTTAGTTTAGGTGTGAGAGCCAAAATGAACTTTTTATTGCTTTAAACGCGTTTTCAGCCCCTGATTGTACACTTAAGGTGAAAATGTCAAAATCTTCAAAATGAGCATAAGCACAATTAAATTAATGCTGGAATCATCTTCAGGATGCTAGAATACACTAAATACAGCAAAAATTTTGAGTCTACAACGTTTAGTTTAGGTGTGAGAGCCAAAATGAACTTTTTATTGCTTTAAACGCGTTTTCAGCCCCTAATTGTACACTTAAGGTGAAAATGTCAAAATCTTCAAAATGAGCATAAGCACAATGAAATTAATGCTGGAATCATCTTCAGGATGCTAGAATACACTAAATACAGCAAAAATTTTGAGTCTACAACGTTTATTTTAGGTGTGTGAGCCAAAATGAACTTTTTATTGCTTTAAATGCGTTTTCAGCCTGATTGTGCACTTTAGGTGAAAATGTCAAAATCTTAAAAATGAGCATAAGCACAATTAAATTAATGCTGGAATCATCTTCAGGATGCTAGAATACACTAAATACAGCAAAAATTTTGAGTCTACAACGTTTAGTTTAGGTGTGAGAGCCAAAATGAACTTTTTATTGCTTTAAATGCGTTTTCAGCCTGATTGTGCACTTTAGGTGAAAATGTCAAAATCTTAAAAATGAGCATAAGCACGATGAAATTAATGCTGGAATCATCTTCAGGATGCTAGAATACACTGAATACAGCAAAAATTTTGAGTCTACAACGTTTAGTTTAGGTGTGAGAGCCAAAATGAACTTTTTATTGCTTTAAACGCGTTTTCAGCCCCTGATTGTACACTTAAGGTGAAAATGTCAAAATCTTCAAAATGAGCATAAGCACAATGAAATTAATGCTGGAATCATCTTCAGGATGCTAGAATACACTAAATACAGCAAAAATTTTGAGTCTACAACGTTTAGTTTATTAGGTGTGAGAGCCAAAATGAACTTTTTATTGCTTTAAATGCGTTTTCAGCCTGATTGTGCACTTTAGGTGAAAATGTCAAAATCTTTCAAATGAGCATAAGCACAATTAAATTAATGCTGGAATCATCTTCAGCATGCTAGAATACACTCAATACAGCAAAAATTTTGAGTCTACAACGTTTAGTTTAGGTGTGAGAGCCAAAATGAACTTTTTATTGCTTTAAATGCGTTTTCAGCCTGATTGTGCACTTTAGGTGAAAATGTCAAAATCTTAAAAATGAGCATAAGCACAATTAAATTAATGCTGGAATCATCTTCAGGATGCTAGAATACACTAAATACAGCAAAAATTTTGAGTCTACAACGTTTAGTTTAGGTGTGAGAGCCAAAATGAACTTTTTATTGCTTTAAACGCGTTTTCAGCCCCTGATTGTACACTTAAGGTGAAAATGTCAAAATCTTCAAAATGAGCATAAGCACAATGAAATTAATGCTGGAATCATCTTCAGGATGCTAGAATACACTAAATACAGCAAAAATTTTGAGTCTACAACGTTTAGTTTAGGTGTGAGAGCCAAAATGAACTTTTTATTGCTTTAAATGCGTTTTCAGCCTGATTGTGCACTTTAGGTGAAAATGTCAAAATCTTCAAAATGAGCATAAGCACAATGAAATTAATGCTGGAATCATCTTCAGGATGCTAGAATACACTAAATACAGCAAAAATTTTGAGTCTACAACGTTTAGTTTAGGTGTGAGAGCCAAAATGAACTTTTTATTGCTTTAAACGCGTTTTCAGCCTGATTGTGCACTTTAGGTGAAAATGTCAAAATCTTCAAAATGAGCATAAGCACAATGAAATTAATGCTGGAATCATCTTCAGGATGCTAGAATACACTAAATACAGCAAAAATTTTGAGTCTACAACGTTTAGTTTAGGTGTGAGAGCCAAAATGAACTTTTTATTGCTTTAAACGCGTTTTCAGCCCCTGATTGTACACTTAAGGTGAAAATGTCAAAATCTTCAAAATGAGCATAAGCACAATGAAATTAATGCTGGAATCATCTTCAGGATGCTAGAATACACTAAATACAGCAAAAATTTTGAGTCTACAACGTTTAGTTTAGGTGTGAGAGCCAAAATGAACTTTTTATTGCTTTAAATGCGTTTTCAGCCTGATTGTGCACTTTAGGTGAAAATGTCAAAATCTTAAAAATGAGCATAAGCACGATGAAATTAATGCTGGAATCATCTTCAGGATGCTAGAATACACTGAATACAGCAAAAATTTTGAGTCTACAACGTTTAGTTTAGGTGTGAGAGCCAAAATGAACTTTTTATTGCTTTAAACGCGTTTTCAGCCCCTGATTGTACAATTAAGGTGAAAATGTCAAAATCTTCAAAATGAGCATAAGCACAATTAAATTAATGCTGGAATCATCTTCAGGATGCTAGAATACACTAAATACAGCAAAAATTTTGAGTCTACAACGTTTAGTTTAGGTGTGAGAGCCAAAATGAACTTTTTATTGCTTTAAACGCGTTTTCAGCCCCTGATTGTACACTTAAGGTGAAAATGTCAAAATCTTCAAAATGAGCATAAGCACAATGAAATTAATGCTGGAATCATCTTCAGGATGCTAGAATACACTAAATACAGCAAAAATTTTGAGTCTACAACGTTTAGTTTAGGTGTGAGAGCCAAAATGAACTTTTTATTGCTTTAAATGCGTTTTCAGCCTGATTGTGCACTTTAGGTGAAAATGTCAAAATCTTAAAAATGAGCATAAGCACGATGAAATTAATGCTGGAATCATCTTCAGGATGCTAGAATACACTGAATACAGCAAAAATTTTGAGTCTACAACGTTTAGTTTAGGTGTGAGAGCCAAAATGAACTTTTTATTGCTTTAAACGCGTTTTCAGCCCCTGATTGTACAATTAAGGTGAAAATGTCAAAATCTTCAAAATGAGCATAAGCACAATTAAATTAATGCTGGAATCATCTTCAGGATGCTAGAATACACTAAATACAGCAAAAATTTTGAGTCTACAACGTTTAGTTTAGGTGTGAGAGCCAAAATGAACTTTTTATTGCTTTAAACGCGTTTTCAGCCCCTGATTGTACACTTAAGGTGAAAATGTCAAAATCTTCAAAATGAGCATAAGCACAATGAAATTAATGCTGGAATCATCTTCAGGATGCTAGAATACACTAAATACAGCAAAAATTTTGAGTCTACAACGTTTAGTTTAGGTGTGAGAGCCAAAATGAACTTTTTATTGCTTTAAATGCGTTTTCAGCCTGATTGTGCACTTTAGGTGAAAATGTCAAAATCTTAAAAATGAGCATAAGCACAATTAAATTAATGCTGGAATCATCTTCAGGATGCTAGAATACACTAAATACAGCAAAAATTTTGAGTCTACAACGTTTAGTTTAGGTGTGAGAGCCAAAATGAACTTTTTATTGCTTTAAACGCGTTTTCAGCCCCTGATTGTACACTTAAGGTGAAAATGTGAAAATCTTCAAAATGAGCATAAGCACAATGAAATTAATGCTGGAATCATCTTCAGGATGCTAGAATACACTAAATACAGCAAAAATTTTGAGTCTACAACGTTTAGTTTAGGTGTGAGAGCCAAAATGAACTTTTTATTGCTTTAAACGCGTTTTCAGCCCCTAATTGTACACTTAAGGTGAAAATGTCAAAATCTTCAAAATGAGCATAAGCACAATGAAATTAATGCTGGAATCATCTTCAGGATGCTAGAATACACTAAATACAGCAAAAATTTTGAGTCTACAACGTTTAGTTTATTAGGTGTGAGAGCCAAAATGAACTTTTTATTGCTTTAAATGCGTTTTCAGCCTGATTGTGCACTTTAGGTGAAAATGTCAAAATCTTTCAAATGAGCATAAGCACAATTAAATTAATGCTGGAATCATCTTCAGCATGCTAGAATACACTCAATACAGCAAAAATTTTGAGTCTACAACGTTTAGTTTAGGTGTGAGAGCCAAAATGAACTTTTTATTGCTTTAAATGCGTTTTCAGCCTGATTGTGCACTTTAGGTGAAAATGTCAAAATCTTAAAAATGAGCATAAGCACAATTAAATTAATGCTGGAATCATCTTCAGGATGCTAGAATACACTAAATACAGCAAAAAATTTGAGTCTACAACGTTTAGTTTAGGTGTGAGAGCCAAAATGAACTTTTTATTGCTTTAAACGCGTTTTCAGCCCCTGATTGTACACTTAAGGTGAAAATGTCAAAATCTTCAAAATGAGCATAAGCACAATGAAATTAATGCTGGAATCATCTTCAGGATGCTAGAATACACTAAATACAGCAAAAATTTTGAGTCTACAACGTTTAGTTTAGGTGTGAGAGCCAAAATGAACTTTTTATTGCTTTAAATGCGTTTTCAGCCTGATTGTGCACTTTAGGTGAAAATGTCAAAATCTTAAAAATGAGCATAAGCACAATGAAATTAATGCTAGAATCATCTTCAGGATGCTAGAATACACTAAATACAGCAAACATTTTGAGTCTACAACGTGTAGTTTAGGTGTGAGAGCCAAAATGAACTTTTTATTGCTTTAAATGCGTTTTCAGCCCCTGATTGTACACTTAAGGTGAAAATGTCAAAATCTTCAAAATGAGCATAAGCACAATGAAATTAATGCTGGAATCATCTTCAGGATGCTAGAATACACTAAATACAGCAAAAATTTTGAGTCTACAACGTTTAGTTTAGGTGTGAGAGCCAAAATGAACTTTTTATTGCTTTAAATGCGTTTTCAGCCTGATTGTGCACTTTAGGTGAAAATGTCAAAATCTTCAAAATGAGCATAAGCACAATGAAATTAATGCTGGAATCATCTTCAGGATGCTAGAATACACTAAATACAGCAAAAATTTTGAGTCTACAACGTTTAGTTTAGGTGTGAGAGCCAAAATGAACTTTTTATTGCTTTAAACGCGTTTTCAGCCCCTGATTGTACACTTAAGGTGAAAATGTCAAAATCTTCAAAATGAGCATAAGCACAATGAAATTAATGCTGGAATCATCTTCAGGATGCTAGAATACACTAAATACAGCAAAAATTTTGAGTCTACAACGTTTAGTTTAGGTGTGAGAGCCAAAATGAACTTTTTATTGCTTTAAACGCGTTTTCAGCCCCTGATTGTACACTTAAGGTGAAAATGTCAAAATCTTCAAAATGAGCATAAGCACAATGAAATTAATGCTGGAATCATCTTCAGGATGCTAGAATACACTAAATACAGCAAAAATTTTGAGTCTACAACGTTTAGTTTAGGTGTGAGAGCCAAAATGAACTTTTTATTGCTTTAAATGCGTTTTCAGCCTGATTGTGCACTTTAGGTGAAAATGTCAAAATCTTAAAAATGAGCATAAGCACGATGAAATTAATGCTGGAATCATCTTCAGGATGCTAGAATACACTGAATACAGCAAAAATTTTGAGTCTACAACGTTTAGTTTAGGTGTGAGAGCCAAAATGAACTTTTTATTGCTTTAAACGCGTTTTCAGCCCCTGATTGTACACTTAAGGTGAAAATGTCAAAATCTTCAAAATGAGCATAAGCACAATGAAATTAATGCTGGAATCATCTTCAGGATGCTAGAATACACTAAATACAGCAAAAATTTTGAGTCTACAACGTTTAGTTTAGGTGTGAGAGCCAAAATGAACTTTTTATTGCTTTAAATGCGTTTTCAGCCTGATTGTGCACTTTAGGTGAAAATGTCAAAATCTTAAAAATGAGCATAAGCACAATGAAATTAATGCTGGAATCATCTTCAGGATGCTAGAATACACTAAATACAGCAAAAATTTTGAGTCTACAACGTTTAGTTTAGTTGTGAGAGCCAAAATGAACTTTTTATTGCTTTAAACGCGTTTTCAGCCCCTGATTGTACACTTAAGGTGAAAATGTCAAAATCTTCAAAATGAGCATAAGCACAATGAAATTAATGCTGGAATCATCTTCAGGATGCTAGAATACACTAAATACAGCAAAAATTTTGAGTCTACAACGTTTAGTTTAGGTGTGAGAGCCAAAATGAACTTTTTATTGCTTTAAATGCGTTTTCAGCCTGATTGTGCACTTTAGGTGAAAATGTCAAAATCTTAAAAATGAGCATAAGCACAATTAAATTAATGCTGGAATCATCTTCAGGATGCTAGAATACACTAAATACAGCAAAAATTTTGAGTCTACAACGTTTAGTTTAGGTGTGAGAGCCAAAATGAATTTTTTATTGCTTTAAATGCGTTTTCAGCCTGATTGTGCACTTTAAGTGAAAATGTCAAAATCTTAAAAATGAGCATAAGCACAATGAAATTAATGCTGGAATCATCTTCAGGATGCTAGAATACACTAAATACAGCAAAAATTTTGAGTCTACAACGTTTAGTTTAGGTGTGAGAGCCAAAATGAACTTTTTATTGCTTTAAACGCGTTTTCAGCCCCTGATTGTACACTTAAGGTGAAAATGTCAAAATCTTCAAAATGAGCATAAGCACAATGAAATTAATGCTGGAATCATCTTCAGGATGCTAGAATACACTAAATACAGCAAAAATTTTGAGTCTACAACGTTTAGTTTAGGTGTGAGAGCCAAAATGAACTTTTTATTGCTTTAAATGCGTTTTCAGCCTGATTGTGCACTTTAGGTGAAAATGTCAAAATCTTAAAAATGAGCATAAGCACGATGAAATTAATGCTGGAATCATCTTCAGGATGCTAGAATACACTGAATACAGCAAAAATTTTGAGTCTACAACGTTTAGTTTAGGTGTGAGAGCCAAAATGAACTTTTTATTGCTTTAAACGCGTTTTCAGCCCCTGATTGTACAATTAAGGTGAAAATGTCAAAATCTTCAAAATGAGCATAAGCACAATTAAATTAATGCTGGAATCATCTTCAGGATGCTAGAATACACTAAATACAGCAAAAATTTTGAGTCTACAACGTTTAGTTTAGGTGTGAGAGCCAAAATGAACTTTTTATTGCTTTAAACGCGTTTTCAGCCCCTGATTGTACAATTAAGGTGAAAATGTCAAAATCTTCAAAATGAGCATAAGCACAATTAAATTAATGCTGGAATCATCTTCAGGATGCTAGAATACACTAAATACAGCAAAAATTTTGAGTCTACAACGTTTAGTTTAGGTGTGAGAGCCAAAATGAACTTTTTATTGCTTTAAACGCGTTTTCAGCCCCTGATTGTACACTTAAGGTGAAAATGTCAAAATCTTCAAAATGAGCATAAGCACAATGAAATTAATGCTGGAATCATCTTCAGGATGCTAGAATACACTAAATACAGCAAAAATTTTGAGTCTACAACGTTTAGTTTAGGTGTGAGAGCCAAAATGAACTTTTTATTGCTTTAAATGCGTTTTCAGCCTGATTGTGCACTTTAGGTGAAAATGTCAAAATCTTAAAAATGAGCATAAGCACAATTAAATTAATGCTGGAATCATCTTCAGGATGCTAGAATACACTAAATACAGCAAAAATTTTGAGTCTACAACGTTTAGTTTAGGTGTGAGAGCCAAAATGAACTTTTTATTGCTTTAAATGCGTTTTCAGCCTGATTGTGCACTTTAGGTGAAAATGTCAAAATCTTAAAAATGAGCATAAGCACAATTAAATTAATGCTGGAATCATCTTCAGGATGCTAGAATACACTAAATACAGCAAAAAATTTGAGTCTACAACGTTTAGTTTAGGTGTGAGAGCCAAAATGAACTTTTTATTGCTTTAAACGCGTTTTCAGCCCCTGATTGTACACTTAAGGTGAAAATGTCAAAATCTTCAAAATGAGCATAAGCACAATGAAATTAATGCTGGAATCATCTTCAGGATGCTAGAATACACTAAATACAGCAAAAATTTTGAGTCTACAACGTTTAGTTTAGGTGTGAGAGCCAAAATGAACTTTTTATTGCTTTAAATGCGTTTTCAGCCTGATTGTGCACTTTAGGTGAAAATGTCAAAATCTTAAAAATGAGCATAAGCACAATGAAATTAATGCTAGAATCATCTTCAGGATGCTAGAATACACTAAATACAGCAAACATTTTGAGTCTACAACGTGTAGTTTAGGTGTGAGAGCCAAAATGAACTTTTTATTGCTTTAAATGCGTTTTCAGCCCCTGATTGTACACTTAAGGTGAAAATGTCAAAATCTTCAAAATGAGCATAAGCACAATGAAATTAATGCTGGAATCATCTTCAGGATGCTAGAATACACTAAATACAGCAAAAATTTTGAGTCTACAACGTTTAGTTTAGGTGTGAGAGCCAAAATGAACTTTTTATTGCTTTAAATGCGTTTTCAGCCTGATTGTGCACTTTAGGTGAAAATGTCAAAATCTTAAAAATGAGCATAAGCACAATTAAATTAATGCTGGAATCATCTTCAGGATGCTAGAATACACTAAATACAGCAAAAATTTTGAGTCTACAACGTTTATTTTAGGTGTGTGAGCCAAAATGAACTTTTTATTGCTTTAAATGCGTTTTCAGCCTGATTGTGCACTTTAGGTGAAAATGTCAAAATCTTAAAAATGAGCATAAGCACAATTAAATTAATGCTGGAATCATCTTCAGGATGCTAGAATACACTAAATACAGCAAAAATTTTGAGTCTACAACGTTTAGTTTAGGTGTGAGAGCCAAAATGAATTTTTTATTGCTTTAAATGCGTTTTCAGCCTGATTGTGCACTTTAAGTGAAAATGTCAAAATCTTAAAAATGAGCATAAGCACAATGAAATTAATGCTGGAATCATCTTCAGGATGCTAGAATACACTAAATACAGCAAAAATTTTGAGTCTACAACGTTTAGTTTAGGTGTGAGAGCCAAAATGAACTTTTTATTGCTTTAAACGCGTTTTCAGCCCCTGATTGTACACTTAAGGTGAAAATATCAAAATCTTCAAAATGAGCATAAGCACAATGAAATTAATGCTGGAATCATCTTCAGGATGCTAGAATACACTAAATACAGCAAAAATTTTGAGTCTACAACGTTTAGTTTAGGTGTGAGAGCCAAAATGAACTTTTTATTGCTTTAAATGCGTTTTCAGCCTGATTGTGCACTTTAGGTGAAAATGTCAAAATCTTAAAAATGAGCATAAGCACAATGAAATTAATGCTGGAATCATCTTCAGGATGCTAGAATACACTAAATACAGCAAAAATTTTGAGTCTACAACGTTTAGTTTAGGTGTGAGAGCCAAAATGAACTTTTTATTGCTTTAAACGCGTTTTCAGCCCCTGATTGTACACTTAAGGTGAAAATGTCAAAATCTTCAAAATGAGCATAAGCACAATTAAATTAATGCTGGAATCATCTTCAGGATGCTAGAATACACTAAATACAGCAAAAATTTTGAGTCTACAACGTTTAGTTTAGGTGTGAGAGCCAAAATGAACTTTTTATTGCTTTAAACGCGTTTTCAGCCCCTAATTGTACACTTAAGGTGAAAATGTCAAAATCTTCAAAATGAGCATAAGCACAATGAAATTAATGCTGGAATCATCTTCAGGATGCTAGAATACACTAAATACAGCAAAAATTTTGAGTCTACAACGTTTATTTTAGGTGTGTGAGCCAAAATGAACTTTTTATTGCTTTAAATGCGTTTTCAGCCTGATTGTGCACTTTAGGTGAAAATGTCAAAATCTTAAAAATGAGCATAAGCACAATTAAATTAATGCTGGAATCATCTTCAGGATGCTAGAATACACTAAATACAGCAAAAATTTTGAGTCTACAACGTTTAGTTTAGGTGTGAGAGCCAAAATGAACTTTTTATTGCTTTAAATGCGTTTTCAGCGTGATTGTGCACTTTAGGTGAAAATGTCAAAATCTTAAAAATGAGCATAAGCACGATGAAATTAATGCTGGAATCATCTTCAGGATGCTAGAATACACTGAATACAGCAAAAATTTTGAGTCTACAACGTTTAGTTTAGGTGTGAGAGCCAAAATGAACTTTTTATTGCTTTAAACGCGTTTTCAGCCCCTGATTGTACACTTAAGGTGAAAATGTCAAAATCTTCAAAATGAGCATAAGCACAATGAAATTAATGCTGGAATCATCTTCAGGATGCTAGAATACACTAAATACAGCAAAAATTTTGAGTCTACAACGTTTAGTTTATTAGGTGTGAGAGCCAAAATGAACTTTTTATTGCTTTAAATGCGTTTTCAGCCTGATTGTGCACTTTAGGTGAAAATGTCAAAATCTTTCAAATGAGCATAAGCACAATTAAATTAATGCTGGAATCATCTTCAGCATGCTAGAATACACTCAATACAGCAAAAATTTTGAGTCTACAACGTTTAGTTTAGGTGTGAGAGCCAAAATGAACTTTTTATTGCTTTAAATGCGTTTTCAGCCTGATTGTGCACTTTAGGTGAAAATGTCAAAATCTTAAAAATGAGCATAAGCACAATTAAATTAATGCTGGAATCATCTTCAGGATGCTAGAATACACTAAATACAGCAAAAATTTTGAGTCTACAACGTTTAGTTTAGGTGTGAGAGCCAAAATGAACTTTTTATTGCTTTAAACGCGTTTTCAGCCCCTGATTGTACACTTAAGGTGAAAATGTCAAAATCTTCAAAATGAGCATAAGCACAATGAAATTAATGCTGGAATCATCTTCAGGATGCTAGAATACACTAAATACAGCAAAAATTTTGAGTCTACAACGTTTAGTTTAGGTGTGAGAGCCAAAATGAACTTTTTATTGCTTTAAATGCGTTTTCAGCCTGATTGTGCACTTTAGGTGAAAATGTCAAAATCTTCAAAATGAGCATAAGCACAATGAAATTAATGCTGGAATCATCTTCAGGATGCTAGAATACACTAAATACAGCAAAAATTTTGAGTCTACAACGTTTAGTTTAGGTGTGAGAGCCAAAATGAACTTTTTATTGCTTTAAACGCGTTTTCAGCCTGATTGTGCACTTTAGGTGAAAATGTCAAAATCTTCAAAATGAGCATAAGCACAATGAAATTAATGCTGGAATCATCTTCAGGATGCTAGAATACACTAAATACAGCAAAAATTTTGAGTCTACAACGTTTAGTTTAGGTGTGAGAGCCAAAATGAACTTTTTATTGCTTTAAACGCGTTTTCAGCCCCTGATTGTACACTTAAGGTGAAAATGTCAAAATCTTCAAAATGAGCATAAGCACAATGAAATTAATGCTGGAATCATCTTCAGGATGCTAGAATACACTAAATACAGCAAAAATTTTGAGTCTACAACGTTTAGTTTAGGTGTGAGAGCCAAAATGAACTTTTTATTGCTTTAAATGCGTTTTCAGCCTGATTGTGCACTTTAGGTGAAAATGTCAAAATCTTAAAAATGAGCATAAGCACGATGAAATTAATGCTGGAATCATCTTCAGGATGCTAGAATACACTGAATACAGCAAAAATTTTGAGTCTACAACGTTTAGTTTAGGTGTGAGAGCCAAAATGAACTTTTTATTGCTTTAAACGCGTTTTCAGCCCCTGATTGTACACTTAAGGTGAAAATGTCAAAATCTTCAAAATGAGCATAAGCACAATGAAATTAATGCTGGAATCATCTTCAGGATGCTAGAATACACTAAATACAGCAAAAATTTTGAGTCTACAACGTTTAGTTTAGGTGTGAGAGCCAAAATGAACTTTTTATTGCTTTAAATGCGTTTTCAGCCTGATTGTGCACTTTAGGTGAAAATGTCAAAATCTTAAAAATGAGCATAAGCACGATGAAATTAATGCTGGAATCATCTTCAGGATGCTAGAATACACTGAATACAGCAAAAATTTTGAGTCTACAACGTTTAGTTTAGGTGTGAGAGCCAAAATGAACTTTTTATTGCTTTAAACGCGTTTTCAGCCCCTGATTGTACAATTAAGGTGAAAATGTCAAAATCTTCAAAATGAGCATAAGCACAATTAAATTAATGCTGGAATCATCTTCAGGATGCTAGAATACACTAAATACAGCAAAAATTTTGAGTCTACAACGTTTAGTTTAGGTGTGAGAGCCAAAATGAACTTTTTATTGCTTTAAACGCGTTTTCAGCCCCTGATTGTACACTTAAGGTGAAAATGTCAAAATCTTCAAAATGAGCATAAGCACAATGAAATTAATGCTGGAATCATCTTCAGGATGCTAGAATACACTAAATACAGCAAAAATTTTGAGTCTACAACGTTTAGTTTAGGTGTGAGAGCCAAAATGAACTTTTTATTGCTTTAAATGCGTTTTCAGCCTGATTGTGCACTTTAGGTGAAAATGTCAAAATCTTAAAAATGAGCATAAGCACGATGAAATTAATGCTGGAATCATCTTCAGGATGCTAGAATACACTGAATACAGCAAAAATTTTGAGTCTACAACGTTTAGTTTAGGTGTGAGAGCCAAAATGAACTTTTTATTGCTTTAAACGCGTTTTCAGCCCCTGATTGTACAATTAAGGTGAAAATGTCAAAATCTTCAAAATGAGCATAAGCACAATTAAATTAATGCTGGAATCATCTTCAGGATGCTAGAATACACTAAATACAGCAAAAATTTTGAGTCTACAACGTTTAGTTTAGGTGTGAGAGCCAAAATGAACTTTTTATTGCTTTAAACGCGTTTTCAGCCCCTGATTGTACACTTAAGGTGAAAATGTCAAAATCTTCAAAATGAGCATAAGCACAATGAAATTAATGCTGGAATCATCTTCAGGATGCTAGAATACACTAAATACAGCAAAAATTTTGAGTCTACAACGTTTAGTTTAGGTGTGAGAGCCAAAATGAACTTTTTATTGCTTTAAATGCGTTTTCAGCCTGATTGTGCACTTTAGGTGAAAATGTCAAAATCTTAAAAATGAGCATAAGCACAATTAAATTAATGCTGGAATCATCTTCAGGATGCTAGAATACACTAAATACAGCAAAAATTTTGAGTCTACAACGTTTAGTTTAGGTGTGAGAGCCAAAATGAACTTTTTATTGCTTTAAACGCGTTTTCAGCCCCTGATTGTACACTTAAGGTGAAAATGTGAAAATCTTCAAAATGAGCATAAGCACAATGAAATTAATGCTGGAATCATCTTCAGGATGCTAGAATACACTAAATACAGCAAAAATTTTGAGTCTACAACGTTTAGTTTAGGTGTGAGAGCCAAAATGAACTTTTTATTGCTTTAAACGCGTTTTCAGCCCCTAATTGTACACTTAAGGTGAAAATGTCAAAATCTTCAAAATGAGCATAAGCACAATGAAATTAATGCTGGAATCATCTTCAGGATGCTAGAATACACTAAATACAGCAAAAATTTTGAGTCTACAACGTTTAGTTTATTAGGTGTGAGAGCCAAAATGAACTTTTTATTGCTTTAAATGCGTTTTCAGCCTGATTGTGCACTTTAGGTGAAAATGTCAAAATCTTTCAAATGAGCATAAGCACAATTAAATTAATGCTGGAATCATCTTCAGCATGCTAGAATACACTCAATACAGCAAAAATTTTGAGTCTACAACGTTTAGTTTAGGTGTGAGAGCCAAAATGAACTTTTTATTGCTTTAAATGCGTTTTCAGCCTGATTGTGCACTTTAGGTGAAAATGTCAAAATCTTAAAAATGAGCATAAGCACAATTAAATTAATGCTGGAATCATCTTCAGGATGCTAGAATACACTAAATACAGCAAAAAATTTGAGTCTACAACGTTTAGTTTAGGTGTGAGAGCCAAAATGAACTTTTTATTGCTTTAAACGCGTTTTCAGCCCCTGATTGTACACTTAAGGTGAAAATGTCAAAATCTTCAAAATGAGCATAAGCACAATGAAATTAATGCTGGAATCATCTTCAGGATGCTAGAATACACTAAATACAGCAAAAATTTTGAGTCTACAACGTTTAGTTTAGGTGTGAGAGCCAAAATGAACTTTTTATTGCTTTAAATGCGTTTTCAGCCTGATTGTGCACTTTAGGTGAAAATGTCAAAATCTTAAAAATGAGCATAAGCACAATGAAATTAATGCTAGAATCATCTTCAGGATGCTAGAATACACTAAATACAGCAAACATTTTGAGTCTACAACGTGTAGTTTAGGTGTGAGAGCCAAAATGAACTTTTTATTGCTTTAAATGCGTTTTCAGCCCCTGATTGTACACTTAAGGTGAAAATGTCAAAATCTTCAAAATGAGCATAAGCACAATGAAATTAATGCTGGAATCATCTTCAGGATGCTAGAATACACTAAATACAGCAAAAATTTTGAGTCTACAACGTTTAGTTTAGGTGTGAGAGCCAAAATGAACTTTTTATTGCTTTAAATGCGTTTTCAGCCTGATTGTGCACTTTAGGTGAAAATGTCAAAATCTTCAAAATGAGCATAAGCACAATGAAATTAATGCTGGAATCATCTTCAGGATGCTAGAATACACTAAATACAGCAAAAATTTTGAGTCTACAACGTTTAGTTTAGGTGTGAGAGCCAAAATGAACTTTTTATTGCTTTAAACGCGTTTTCAGCCTGATTGTGCACTTTAGGTGAAAATGTCAAAATCTTCAAAATGAGCATAAGCACAATGAAATTAATGCTGGAATCATCTTCAGGATGCTAGAATACACTAAATACAGCAAAAATTTTGAGTCTACAACGTTTAGTTTAGGTGTGAGAGCCAAAATGAACTTTTTATTGCTTTAAACGCGTTTTCAGCCCCTGATTGTACACTTAAGGTGAAAATGTCAAAATCTTCAAAATGAGCATAAGCACAATGAAATTAATGCTGGAATCATCTTCAGGATGCTAGAATACACTAAATACAGCAAAAATTTTGAGTCTACAACGTTTAGTTTAGGTGTGAGAGCCAAAATGAACTTTTTATTGCTTTAAATGCGTTTTCAGCCTGATTGTGCACTTTAGGTGAAAATGTCAAAATCTTAAAAATGAGCATAAGCACGATGAAATTAATGCTGGAATCATCTTCAGGATGCTAGAATACACTGAATACAGCAAAAATTTTGAGTCTACAACGTTTAGTTTAGGTGTGAGAGCCAAAATGAACTTTTTATTGCTTTAAACGCGTTTTCAGCCCCTGATTGTACACTTAAGGTGAAAATGTCAAAATCTTCAAAATGAGCATAAGCACAATGAAATTAATGCTGGAATCATCTTCAGGATGCTAGAATACACTAAATACAGCAAAAATTTTGAGTCTACAACGTTTAGTTTAGGTGTGAGAGCCAAAATGAACTTTTTATTGCTTTAAATGCGTTTTCAGCCTGATTGTGCACTTTAGGTGAAAATGTCAAAATCTTAAAAATGAGCATAAGCACAATGAAATTAATGCTGGAATCATCTTCAGGATGCTAGAATACACTAAATACAGCAAAAATTTTGAGTCTACAACGTTTAGTTTAGTTGTGAGAGCCAAAATGAACTTTTTATTGCTTTAAACGCGTTTTCAGCCCCTGATTGTACACTTAAGGTGAAAATGTCAAAATCTTCAAAATGAGCATAAGCACAATGAAATTAATGCTGGAATCATCTTCAGGATGCAAGAATACACTAAATACAGCAAAAATTTTGAGTCTACAACGTTTAGTTTAGGTGTGAGAGCCAAAATGAACTTTTTATTGCTTTAAATGCGTTTTCAGCCTGATTGTGCACTTTAGGTGAAAATGTCAAAATCTTAAAAATGAGCATAAGCACAATGAAATTAATGCTGGAATCATCTTCAGGATGCTAGAATACACTAAATACAGCAAAAATTTTGAGTCTACAACGTTTAGTTTAGGTGTGAGAGCCAAAATGAACTTTTTATTGCTTTAAACGCGTTTTCAGCCCCTGATTGTACACTTAAGGTGAAAATGTCAAAATCTTCAAAATGAGCATAAGCACAATTAAATTAATGCTGGAATCATCTTCAGGATGCTAGAATACACTAAATACAGCAAAAATTTTGAGTCTACAACGTTTAGTTTAGGTGTGAGAGCCAAAATGAACTTTTTATTGCTTTAAATGCGTTTTCAGCCTGATTGTGCACTTTAGGTGAAAATGTCAAAATCTTCAAAATGAGCATAAGCACAATGAAATTAATGCTGGAATCATCTTCAGGATGCTAGAATACACTAAATACAGCAAAAATTTTGAGTCTACAACGTTTAGTTTAGGTGTGAGAGCCAAAATGAACTTTTTATTGCTTTAAACGCGTTTTCAGCCCCTGATTGTACACTTAAGGTGAAAATGTCAAAATCTTCAAAATGAGCATAAGCACAATGAAATTAATGCTGGAATCATCTTCAGGATGCTAGAATACACTAAATACAGCAAAAATTTTGAGTCTACAACGTTTAGTTTAGGTGTGAGAGCCAAAATGAACTTTTTATTGCTTTAAATGCGTTTTCAGCCTGATTGTGCACTTTAGGTGAAAATGTCAAAATCTTAAAAATGAGCATAAGCACGATGAAATTAATGCTGGAATCATCTTCAGGATGCTAGAATACACTGAATACAGCAAAAATTTTGAGTCTACAACGTTTAGTTTAGGTGTGAGAGCCAAAATGAACTTTTTATTGCTTTAAACGCGTTTTCAGCCCCTGATTGTACACTTAAGGTGAAAATGTCAAAATCTTCAAAATGAGCATAAGCACAATGAAATTAATGCTGGAATCATCTTCAGGATGCTAGAATACACTAAATACAGCAAAAATTTTGAGTCTACAACGTTTAGTTTAGGTGTGAGAGCCAAAATGAACTTTTTATTGCTTTAATTGCGTTTTCAGCCTGATTGTGCACTTTAGGTGAAAATGTCAAAATCTTAAAAATGAGCATAAGCACAATGAAATTAATGCTGGAATCATCTTCAGGATGCTAGAATACACTAAATACAGCAAAAAAATTGAGTCTACAACGTTTAGTTTAGGTGTGAGAGCCAAAATGAACTTTTTATTGCTTTAAACGCGTTTTCAGCCCCTGATTGTACACTTAAGGTGAAAATGTCAAAATCTTCAAAATGAGCATAAGTACAATGAAATTAATGCTGGAATCATCTTCAGGATGCTAGAATACACTAAATACAGCAAAAATTTTGAGTCTACAACGTTTAGTTTAGGTGTGAGAGCCAAAATGAACTTTTTATTGCTTTAAACGCGTTTTCAGCCCCTGATTGTACACTTAAGGTGAAAATGTCAAAATCTTCAAAATGAGCATAAGCACAATGAAATTAATGCTGGAATCATCTTCAGGATGCAAGAATACACTAAATACAGCAAAAATTTTGAGTCTACAACGTTTAGTTTAGGTGTGAGAGCCAAAATGAACTTTTTATTGCTTTAAATGCGTTTTCAGCCTGATTGTGCACTTTAGGTGAAAATGTCAAAATCTTAAAAATGAGCATAAGCACAATGAAATTAATGCTGGAATCATCTTCAGGATGCTAGAATACACTAAATACAGCAAAAATTTTGAGTCTACAACGTTTAGTTTAGGTGTGAGAGCCAAAATGAACTTTTTATTGCTTTAAACGCGTTTTCAGCCCCTGATTGTACACTTAAGGTGAAAATGTCAAAATCTTCAAAATGAGCATAAGCACAATTAAATTAATGCTGGAATCATCTTCAGGATGCTAGAATACACTAAATACAGCAAAAATTTTGAGTCTACAACGTTTAGTTTAGGTGTGAGAGCCAAAATGAACTTTTTATTGCTTTAAATGCGTTTTCAGCCTGATTGTGCACTTTAGGTGAAAATGTCAAAATCTTCAAAATGAGCATAAGCACAATGAAATTAATGCTGGAATCATCTTCAGGATGCTAGAATACACTAAATACAGCAAAAATTTTGAGTCTACAACGTTTAGTTTAGGTGTGAGAGCCAAAATGAACTTTTTATTGCTTTAAACGCGTTTTCAGCCCCTGATTGTACACTTAAGGTGAAAATGTCAAAATCTTCAAAATGAGCATAAGCACAATGAAATTAATGCTGGAATCATCTTCAGGATGCTAGAATACACTAAATACAGCAAAAATTTTGAGTCTACAACGTTTAGTTTAGGTGTGAGAGCCAAAATGAACTTTTTATTGCTTTAAATGCGTTTTCAGCCTGATTGTGCACTTTAGGTGAAAATGTCAAAATCTTAAAAATGAGCATAAGCACGATGAAATTAATGCTGGAATCATCTTCAGGATGCTAGAATACACTGAATACAGCAAAAATTTTGAGTCTACAACGTTTAGTTTAGGTGTGAGAGCCAAAATGAACTTTTTATTGCTTTAAACGCGTTTTCAGCCCCTGATTGTACACTTAAGGTGAAAATGTCAAAATCTTCAAAATGAGCATAAGCACAATGAAATTAATGCTGGAATCATCTTCAGGATGCTAGAATACACTAAATACAGCAAAAATTTTGAGTCTACAACGTTTAGTTTAGGTGTGAGAGCCAAAATGAACTTTTTATTGCTTTAAACGCGTTTTCAGCCCCTGATTGTACACTTAAGGTGAAAATGTCAAAATCTTCAAAATGAGCATAAGCACAATTAAATTAATGCTGGAATCATCTTCAGGATGCTAGAATACACTAAATACAGCAAAAATTTTGAGTCTACAACGTTTAGTTTAGGTGTGAGAGCCAAAATGAACTTTTTATTGCTTTAAATGCGTTTTCAGCCTGATTGTGCACTTTAGGTGAAAATGTCAAAATCTTCAAAATGAGCATAAGCACAATGAAATTAATGCTGGAATCATCTTCAGGATGCTAGAATACACTAAATACAGCAAAAATTTTGAGTCTACAACGTTTAGTTTAGGTGTGAGAGCCAAAATGAACTTTTTATTGCTTTAAACGCGTTTTCAGCCCCTGATTGTACACTTAAGGTGAAAATGTCAAAATCTTCAAAATGAGCATAAGCACAATGAAATTAATGCTGGAATCATCTTCAGGATGCTAGAATACACTAAATACAGCAAAAATTTTGAGTCTACAACGTTTAGTTTAGGTGTGAGAGCCAAAATGAACTTTTTATTGCTTTAAATGCGTTTTCAGCCTGATTGTGCACTTTAGGTGAAAATGTCAAAATCTTAAAAATGAGCATAAGCACGATGAAATTAATGCTGGAATCATCTTCAGGATGCTAGAATACACTGAATACAGCAAAAATTTTGAGTCTACAACGTTTAGTTTAGGTGTGAGAGCCAAAATGAACTTTTTATTGCTTTAAACGCGTTTTCAGCCCCTGATTGTACAATTAAGGTGAAAATGTCAAAATCTTCAAAATGAGCATAAGCACAATTAAATTAATGCTGGAATCATCTTCAGGATGCTAGAATACACTAAATACAGCAAAAATTTTGAGTCTACAACGTTTAGTTTAGGTGTGAGAGCCAAAATGAACTTTTTATTGCTTTAAACGCGTTTTCAGCCCCTGATTGTACACTTAAGGTGAAAATGTCAAAATCTTCAAAATGAGCATAAGCACAATGAAATTAATGCTGGAATCATCTTCAGGATGCTAGAATACACTAAATACAGCAAAAATTTTGAGTCTACAACGTTTAGTTTAGGTGTGAGAGCCAAAATGAACTTTTTATTGCTTTAAATGCGTTTTCAGCCTGATTGTGCACTTTAGGTGAAAATGTCAAAATCTTAAAAATGAGCATAAGCACAATTAAATTAATGCTGGAATCATCTTCAGGATGCTAGAATACACTAAATACAGCAAAAATTTTGAGTCTACAACGTTTAGTTTAGGTGTGAGAGCCAAAATGAACTTTTTATTGCTTTAAACGCGTTTTCAGCCCCTGATTGTACACTTAAGGTGAAAATGTGAAAATCTTCAAAATGAGCATAAGCACAATGAAATTAATGCTGGAATCATCTTCAGGATGCTAGAATACACTAAATACAGCAAAAATTTTGAGTCTACAACGTTTAGTTTAGGTGTGAGAGCCAAAATGAACTTTTTATTGCTTTAAACGCGTTTTCAGCCCCTAATTGTACACTTAAGGTGAAAATGTCAAAATCTTCAAAATGAGCATAAGCACAATGAAATTAATGCTGGAATCATCTTCAGGATGCTAGAATACACTAAATACAGCAAAAATTTTGAGTCTACAACGTTTAGTTTATTAGGTGTGAGAGCCAAAATGAACTTTTTATTGCTTTAAATGCGTTTTCAGCCTGATTGTGCACTTTAGGTGAAAATGTCAAAATCTTTCAAATGAGCATAAGCACAATTAAATTAATGCTGGAATCATCTTCAGCATGCTAGAATACACTCAATACAGCAAAAATTTTGAGTCTACAACGTTTAGTTTAGGTGTGAGAGCCAAAATGAACTTTTTATTGCTTTAAATGCGTTTTCAGCCTGATTGTGCACTTTAGGTGAAAATGTCAAAATCTTAAAAATGAGCATAAGCACAATTAAATTAATGCTGGAATCATCTTCAGGATGCTAGAATACACTAAATACAGCAAAAAATTTGAGTCTACAACGTTTAGTTTAGGTGTGAGAGCCAAAATGAACTTTTTATTGCTTTAAACGCGTTTTCAGCCCCTGATTGTACACTTAAGGTGAAAATGTCAAAATCTTCAAAATGAGCATAAGCACAATGAAATTAATGCTGGAATCATCTTCAGGATGCTAGAATACACTAAATACAGCAAAAATTTTGAGTCTACAACGTTTAGTTTAGGTGTGAGAGCCAAAATGAACTTTTTATTGCTTTAAATGCGTTTTCAGCCTGATTGTGCACTTTAGGTGAAAATGTCAAAATCTTAAAAATGAGCATAAGCACAATGAAATTAATGCTAGAATCATCTTCAGGATGCTAGAATACACTAAATACAGCAAACATTTTGAGTCTACAACGTGTAGTTTAGGTGTGAGAGCCAAAATGAACTTTTTATTGCTTTAAATGCGTTTTCAGCCCCTGATTGTACACTTAAGGTGAAAATGTCAAAATCTTCAAAATGAGCATAAGCACAATGAAATTAATGCTGGAATCATCTTCAGGATGCTAGAATACACTAAATACAGCAAAAATTTTGAGTCTACAACGTTTAGTTTAGGTGTGAGAGCCAAAATGAACTTTTTATTGCTTTAAATGCGTTTTCAGCCTGATTGTGCACTTTAGGTGAAAATGTCAAAATCTTCAAAATGAGCATAAGCACAATGAAATTAATGCTGGAATCATCTTCAGGATGCTAGAATACACTAAATACAGCAAAAATTTTGAGTCTACAACGTTTAGTTTAGGTGTGAGAGCCAAAATGAACTTTTTATTGCTTTAAACGCGTTTTCAGCCTGATTGTGCACTTTAGGTGAAAATGTCAAAATCTTCAAAATGAGCATAAGCACAATGAAATTAATGCTGGAATCATCTTCAGGATGCTAGAATACACTAAATACAGCAAAAATTTTGAGTCTACAACGTTTAGTTTAGGTGTGAGAGCCAAAATGAACTTTTTATTGCTTTAAACGCGTTTTCAGCCCCTGATTGTACACTTAAGGTGAAAATGTCAAAATCTTCAAAATGAGCATAAGCACAATGAAATTAATGCTGGAATCATCTTCAGGATGCTAGAATACACTAAATACAGCAAAAATTTTGAGTCTACAACGTTTAGTTTAGGTGTGAGAGCCAAAATGAACTTTTTATTGCTTTAAATGCGTTTTCAGCCTGATTGTGCACTTTAGGTGAAAATGTCAAAATCTTAAAAATGAGCATAAGCACGATGAAATTAATGCTGGAATCATCTTCAGGATGCTAGAATACACTGAATACAGCAAAAATTTTGAGTCTACAACGTTTAGTTTAGGTGTGAGAGCCAAAATGAACTTTTTATTGCTTTAAACGCGTTTTCAGCCCCTGATTGTACACTTAAGGTGAAAATGTCAAAATCTTCAAAATGAGCATAAGCACAATGAAATTAATGCTGGAATCATCTTCAGGATGCTAGAATACACTAAATACAGCAAAAATTTTGAGTCTACAACGTTTAGTTTAGGTGTGAGAGCCAAAATGAACTTTTTATTGCTTTAAATGCGTTTTCAGCCTGATTGTGCACTTTAGGTGAAAATGTCAAAATCTTAAAAATGAGCATAAGCACAATGAAATTAATGCTGGAATCATCTTCAGGATGCTAGAATACACTAAATACAGCAAAAATTTTGAGTCTACAACGTTTAGTTTAGTTGTGAGAGCCAAAATGAACTTTTTATTGCTTTAAACGCGTTTTCAGCCCCTGATTGTACACTTAAGGTGAAAATGTCAAAATCTTCAAAATGAGCATAAGCACAATGAAATTAATGCTGGAATCATCTTCAGGATGCAAGAATACACTAAATACAGCAAAAATTTTGAGTCTACAACGTTTAGTTTAGGTGTGAGAGCCAAAATGAACTTTTTATTGCTTTAAATGCGTTTTCAGCCTGATTGTGCACTTTAGGTGAAAATGTCAAAATCTTAAAAATGAGCATAAGCACAATGAAATTAATGCTGGAATCATCTTCAGGATGCTAGAATACACTAAATACAGCAAAAATTTTGAGTCTACAACGTTTAGTTTAGGTGTGAGAGCCAAAATGAACTTTTTATTGCTTTAAACGCGTTTTCAGCCCCTGATTGTACACTTAAGGTGAAAATGTCAAAATCTTCAAAATGAGCATAAGCACAATTAAATTAATGCTGGAATCATCTTCAGGATGCTAGAATACACTAAATACAGCAAAAATTTTGAGTCTACAACGTTTAGTTTAGGTGTGAGAGCCAAAATGAACTTTTTATTGCTTTAAATGCGTTTTCAGCCTGATTGTGCACTTTAGGTGAAAATGTCAAAATCTTCAAAATGAGCATAAGCACAATGAAATTAATGCTGGAATCATCTTCAGGATGCTAGAATACACTAAATACAGCAAAAATTTTGAGTCTACAACGTTTAGTTTAGGTGTGAGAGCCAAAATGAACTTTTTATTGCTTTAAACGCGTTTTCAGCCCCTGATTGTACACTTAAGGTGAAAATGTCAAAATCTTCAAAATGAGCATAAGCACAATGAAATTAATGCTGGAATCATCTTCAGGATGCTAGAATACACTAAATACAGCAAAAATTTTGAGTCTACAACGTTTAGTTTAGGTGTGAGAGCCAAAATGAACTTTTTATTGCTTTAAATGCGTTTTCAGCCTGATTGTGCACTTTAGGTGAAAATGTCAAAATCTTAAAAATGAGCATAAGCACGATGAAATTAATGCTGGAATCATCTTCAGGATGCTAGAATACACTGAATACAGCAAAAATTTTGAGTCTACAACGTTTAGTTTAGGTGTGAGAGCCAAAATGAACTTTTTATTGCTTTAAACGCGTTTTCAGCCCCTGATTGTACACTTAAGGTGAAAATGTCAAAATCTTCAAAATGAGCATAAGCACAATGAAATTAATGCTGGAATCATCTTCAGGATGCTAGAATACACTAAATACAGCAAAAATTTTGAGTCTACAACGTTTAGTTTAGGTGTGAGAGCCAAAATGAACTTTTTATTGCTTTAATTGCGTTTTCAGCCTGATTGTGCACTTTAGGTGAAAATGTCAAAATCTTAAAAATGAGCATAAGCACAATGAAATTAATGCTGGAATCATCTTCAGGATGCTAGAATACACTAAATACAGCAAAAAAATTGAGTCTACAACGTTTAGTTTAGGTGTGAGAGCCAAAATGAACTTTTTATTGCTTTAAACGCGTTTTCAGCCCCTGATTGTACACTTAAGGTGAAAATGTCAAAATCTTCAAAATGAGCATAAGTACAATGAAATTAATGCTGGAATCATCTTCAGGATGCTAGAATACACTAAATACAGCAAAAATTTTGAGTCTACAACGTTTAGTTTAGGTGTGAGAGCCAAAATGAACTTTTTATTGCTTTAAACGCGTTTTCAGCCCCTGATTGTACACTTAAGGTGAAAATGTCAAAATCTTCAAAATGAGCATAAGCACAATGAAATTAATGCTGGAATCATCTTCAGGATGCAAGAATACACTAAATACAGCAAAAATTTTGAGTCTACAACGTTTAGTTTAGGTGTGAGAGCCAAAATGAACTTTTTATTGCTTTAAATGCGTTTTCAGCCTGATTGTGCACTTTAGGTGAAAATGTCAAAATCTTAAAAATGAGCATAAGCACAATGAAATTAATGCTGGAATCATCTTCAGGATGCTAGAATACACTAAATACAGCAAAAATTTTGAGTCTACAACGTTTAGTTTAGGTGTGAGAGCCAAAATGAACTTTTTATTGCTTTAAACGCGTTTTCAGCCCCTGATTGTACACTTAAGGTGAAAATGTCAAAATCTTCAAAATGAGCATAAGCACAATTAAATTAATGCTGGAATCATCTTCAGGATGCTAGAATACACTAAATACAGCAAAAATTTTGAGTCTACAACGTTTAGTTTAGGTGTGAGAGCCAAAATGAACTTTTTATTGCTTTAAATGCGTTTTCAGCCTGATTGTGCACTTTAGGTGAAAATGTCAAAATCTTCAAAATGAGCATAAGCACAATGAAATTAATGCTGGAATCATCTTCAGGATGCTAGAATACACTAAATACAGCAAAAATTTTGAGTCTACAACGTTTAGTTTAGGTGTGAGAGCCAAAATGAACTTTTTATTGCTTTAAACGCGTTTTCAGCCCCTGATTGTACACTTAAGGTGAAAATGTCAAAATCTTCAAAATGAGCATAAGCACAATGAAATTAATGCTGGAATCATCTTCAGGATGCTAGAATACACTAAATACAGCAAAAATTTTGAGTCTACAACGTTTAGTTTAGGTGTGAGAGCCAAAATGAACTTTTTATTGCTTTAAATGCGTTTTCAGCCTGATTGTGCACTTTAGGTGAAAATGTCAAAATCTTAAAAATGAGCATAAGCACGATGAAATTAATGCTGGAATCATCTTCAGGATGCTAGAATACACTGAATACAGCAAAAATTTTGAGTCTACAACGTTTAGTTTAGGTGTGAGAGCCAAAATGAACTTTTTATTGCTTTAAACGCGTTTTCAGCCCCTGATTGTACACTTAAGGTGAAAATGTCAAAATCTTCAAAATGAGCATAAGCACAATGAAATTAATGCTGGAATCATCTTCAGGATGCTAGAATACACTAAATACAGCAAAAATTTTGAGTCTACAACGTTTAGTTTAGGTGTGAGAGCCAAAATGAACTTTTTATTGCTTTAAACGCGTTTTCAGCCCCTGATTGTACACTTAAGGTGAAAATGTCAAAATCTTCAAAATGAGCATAAGCACAATTAAATTAATGCTGGAATCATCTTCAGGATGCTAGAATACACTAAATACAGCAAAAATTTTGAGTCTACAACGTTTAGTTTAGGTGTGAGAGCCAAAATGAACTTTTTATTGCTTTAAATGCGTTTTCAGCCTGATTGTGCACTTTAGGTGAAAATGTCAAAATCTTCAAAATGAGCATAAGCACAATGAAATTAATGCTGGAATCATCTTCAGGATGCTAGAATACACTAAATACAGCAAAAATTTTGAGTCTACAACGTTTAGTTTAGGTGTGAGAGCCAAAATGAACTTTTTATTGCTTTAAACGCGTTTTCAGCCCCTGATTGTACACTTAAGGTGAAAATGTCAAAATCTTCAAAATGAGCATAAGCACAATGAAATTAATGCTGGAATCATCTTCAGGATGCTAGAATACACTAAATACAGCAAAAATTTTGAGTCTACAACGTTTAGTTTAGGTGTGAGAGCCAAAATGAACTTTTTATTGCTTTAAATGCGTTTTCAGCCTGATTGTGCACTTTAGGTGAAAATGTCAAAATCTTAAAAATGAGCATAAGCACGATGAAATTAATGCTGGAATCATCTTCAGGATGCTAGAATACACTGAATACAGCAAAAATTTTGAGTCTACAACGTTTAGTTTAGGTGTGAGAGCCAAAATGAACTTTTTATTGCTTTAAACGCGTTTTCAGCCCCTGATTGTACACTTAAGGTGAAAATGTCAAAATCTTCAAAATGAGCATAAGCACAATGAAATTAATGCTGGAATCATCTTCAGGATGCTAGAATACACTAAATACAGCAAAAATTTTGAGTCTACAACGTTTAGTTTAGGTGTGAGAGCCAAAATGAACTTTTTATTGCTTTAATTGCGTTTTCAGCCTGATTGTGCACTTTAGGTGAAAATGTCAAAATCTTAAAAATGAGCATAAGCACAATGAAATTAATGCTGGAATCATCTTCAGGATGCTAGAATACACTAAATACAGCAAAAAAATTGAGTCTACAACGTTTAGTTTAGGTGTGAGAGCCAAAATGAACTTTTTATTGCTTTAAACGCGTTTTCAGCCCCTGATTGTACACTTAAGGTGAAAATGTCAAAATCTTCAAAATGAGCATAAGTACAATGAAATTAATGCTGGAATCATCTTCAGGATGCTAGAATACACTAAATACAGCAAAAATTTTGAGTCTACAACGTTTAGTTTAGGTGTGAGAGCCAAAATGAACTTTTTATTGCTTTAAACGCGTTTTCAGCCCCTGATTGTACACTTAAGGTGAAAATGTCAAAATCTTCAAAATGAGCATAAGCACAATGAAATTAATGCTGGAATCATCTTCAGGATGCAAGAATACACTAAATACAGCAAAAATTTTGAGTCTACAACGTTTAGTTTAGGTGTGAGAGCCAAAATGAACTTTTTATTGCTTTAAATGCGTTTTCAGCCTGATTGTGCACTTTAGGTGAAAATGTCAAAATCTTAAAAATGAGCATAAGCACAATGAAATTAATGCTGGAATCATCTTCAGGATGCTAGAATACACTAAATACAGCAAAAATTTTGAGTCTACAACGTTTAGTTTAGGTGTGAGAGCCAAAATGAACTTTTTATTGCTTTAAACGCGTTTTCAGCCCCTGATTGTACACTTAAGGTGAAAATGTCAAAATCTTCAAAATGAGCATAAGCACAATTAAATTAATGCTGGAATCATCTTCAGGATGCTAGAATACACTAAATACAGCAAAAATTTTGAGTCTACAACGTTTAGTTTAGGTGTGAGAGCCAAAATGAACTTTTTATTGCTTTAAATGCGTTTTCAGCCTGATTGTGCACTTTAGGTGAAAATGTCAAAATCTTCAAAATGAGCATAAGCACAATGAAATTAATGCTGGAATCATCTTCAGGATGCTAGAATACACTAAATACAGCAAAAATTTTGAGTCTACAACGTTTAGTTTAGGTGTGAGAGCCAAAATGAACTTTTTATTGCTTTAAACGCGTTTTCAGCCCCTGATTGTACACTTAAGGTGAAAATGTCAAAATCTTCAAAATGAGCATAAGCACAATGAAATTAATGCTGGAATCATCTTCAGGATGCTAGAATACACTAAATACAGCAAAAATTTTGAGTCTACAACGTTTAGTTTAGGTGTGAGAGCCAAAATGAACTTTTTATTGCTTTAAATGCGTTTTCAGCCTGATTGTGCACTTTAGGTGAAAATGTCAAAATCTTAAAAATGAGCATAAGCACGATGAAATTAATGCTGGAATCATCTTCAGGATGCTAGAATACACTGAATACAGCAAAAATTTTGAGTCTACAACGTTTAGTTTAGGTGTGAGAGCCAAAATGAACTTTTTATTGCTTTAAACGCGTTTTCAGCCCCTGATTGTACACTTAAGGTGAAAATGTCAAAATCTTCAAAATGAGCATAAGCACAATGAAATTAATGCTGGAATCATCTTCAGGATGCTAGAATACACTAAATACAGCAAAAATTTTGAGTCTACAACGTTTAGTTTAGGTGTGAGAGCCAAAATGAACTTTTTATTGCTTTAAATGCGTTTTCAGCCTGATTGTGCACTTTAGGTGAAAATGTCAAAATCTTAAAAATGAGCATAAGCACAATGAAATTAATGCTGGAATCATCTTCAGGATGCTAGAATACACTAAATACAGCAAAAAAATTGAGTCTACAACGTTTAGTTTAGGTGTGAGAGCCAAAATGAACTTTTTATTGCTTTAAACGCGTTTTCAGCCCCTGATTGTACACTTAAGGTGAAAATGTCAAAATCTTCAAAATGAGCATAAGTACAATGAAATTAATGCTGGAATCATCTTCAGGATGCTAGAATACACTAAATACAGCAAAAATTTTGAGTCTACAACGTTTAGTTTAGGTGTGAGAGCCAAAATGAACTTTTTATTGCTTTAAACGCGTTTTCAGCCCCTAAATGTACACTTAAGGTGAAAATGTCAAAATCTTCAAAATGAGCATAAGCACGATGAAATTAATGCTGGAATCATCCTCAGGATGCTAGAATACACTAAATACAGCAAAAATTTTGAGTCTACAACATTTAGTATAGGTGTGAGAGCCAAAATGAACTTTTTATTGCTTTAAATGCGTTTTCAGCCTGATTGTGCACTTTAGGTGAAAATGTCAAAATCTTCAAAATGAGCATAAGCACGATGAAATTAATGCTGGAATCATCTTCAGGATGCTAGAATACACTGAATACAGCAAAAATTTTGAGTCTACAACGTTTAGTTTAGGTGTGAGAGCCAAAATGAACTTTTTATTGCTTTAAACGCGTTTTCAGCCCCTGATTGTACACTTAAGATGAAAATGTCAAAATCTTAAAAATGAGCATAAGCACAATGAAATTAATGCTGGAATCATCTTCAGGATGCTAAAATACACTAAATACAGCAAAAATTTTGAGTCTACAACGTTTAGTTTAGGTGTGAGAGCCAAAATGAACTTTTTATTGCTTTAAATGCGTTTTCAGCCTGATTGTGCACTTTAGGTGAAAATGTCAAAATCTTAAAAATGAGTATAAGCACAATGAAATTAATGCTGGAATCATCTTCAGGATGCTAGAATACACTAAATACAGCAAAAATTTTGAGTCTACAACGTTTAGTTTAGGTGTGAGAGCCAAAATGAACTTTTTATTGCTTTAAACGCGTTTTCAGCCCCTGATTGTACACTTAAGGTGAAAATGTCAAAATCTTCAAAATGAGCATAAGCACGATGAAATTAATGCTGGAATCATCTTCAGGATGCTAGAATACACTAAATACAGCAAAAATTTTGAGTCTACAACGTTTAGTTTAGGTGTGAGAGCCAAAATGAACTTTTTATTGCTTTAAATGCGTTTTCAGCCTGATTGTGCACTTTAGGTGAAAATGTCAAAATCTTAAAAATGAGCATAAGCACAATTAAATTAATGCTGGAATCATCTTCAGGATGCTAGAATACACTAAATACAGCAAAAATTTTGAGTCTACAACGTTTAGTTTAGGTGTGAGAGCCAAAATGAACTTTTTATTGCTTTAAACGCGTTTTCAGCCTGATTGTGCACTTTAGGTGAAAATGTCAAAATCTTAAAAATGAGCATAAGCACAATGAAATTAATGCTGGAATCATCTTCAGGATGCTAGAATACACTAAATACAGCAAAAATTTTGAGTCTACAACGTTTAGTTTAGGTGTGAGAGCCAAAATGAACTTTTTATTGCTTTAAATGCGTTTTCAGCCTGATTGTGCACTTTAGGTGAAAATGTCAAAATCTTAAAAATGAGCATAAGCACAATGAAATTAATGCTGGAATCATCTTCAGGATGCTAGAATACACTAAATACAGCAAAAATTTTGAGTCTACAACGTTTAGTTTAGGTGTGAGAGCCAAAATGAACTTTTTATTGCTTTAAACGCGTTTTCAGCCCCTGATTGTACACTTAAGGTGAAAATGTCAAAATCTTCAAAATGAGCATAAGCACAATGAAATTAATGCTGGAATCATCTTCAGGATGCTAGAATACACTAAATACAGCAAAAATTTTGAGTCTACAACGTTTAGTTTAGGTGTGAGAGCCAAAATGAACTTTTTATTGCTTTAAATGCGTTTTCAGCCTGATTGTGCACTTTAGGTGAAAATGTCAAAATCTTAAAAATGAGCATAAGCACAATTAAATTAATGCTGGAATCATTTTCAGGATGCTAGAATACACTAAATACAGCAAAAATTTTGAGTCTACAACGTTTAGTTTAGGTGTGAGAGCCAAAATGAACTTTTTATTGCTTTAAACGCGTTTTCAGCCCCTGATTGTACACTTAAGGTGAAAATGTCAAAATCTTCAAAATGAGCATAAGCACAATGAAATTAATGCTGGAATCATCTTCAGGATGCTAGAATACACTAAATACAGCAAAAATTTTGAGTCTACAACGTTTAGTTTAGGTGTGAGAGCCAAAATGAACTTTTTATTGCTTTAAATGCGTTTTCAGCCTGATTGTGCACTTTAGGTGAAAATGTCAAAATCTTAAAAATGAGCATAAGCACAATGAAATTAATGCTGGAATCATCTTCAGGATGCTAGAATACACTAAATACAGCAAAAAATTTGAGTCTACAACGTTTAGTTTAGGTGTGAGAGCCAAAATGAACTTTTTATTGCTTTAAACGCGTTTTCAGACCCTGATTGTACACTTAAGGTGAAAATGTCAAAATCTTCAAAATGAGCATAAGCACAATGAAATTAATGCTGGAATCATCTTCAGGATGCTAGAATACACTAAATACAGCAAAAATTTTGAGTCTACAACGTTTAGTTTAGGTGTGAGAGCCAAAATGAACTTTTTATTGCTTTAAATGCGTTTTCAGCCTGATTGTGCACTTTAGGTGAAAATGTCAAAATCTTAAAAATGAGCATAAGCACAATGAAATTAATGCTGGAATCATCTTCAGGATGCTAGAATACACTAAATACAGCAAAAATTTTGAGTCTACAACGTTTAGTTTAGTTGTGAGAGCCAAAATGAACTTTTTATTGCTTTAAACGCGTTTTCAGCCCCTGATTGTACACTTAAGGTGAAAATGTCAAAATCTTCAAAATGAGCATAAGCACAATGAAATTAATGCTGGAATCATCTTCAGGATGCTAGAATACACTAAATACAGCAAAAATTTTGAGTCTACAACGTTTAGTTTAGGTGTGAGAGCCAAAATGAACTTTTTATTGCTTTAAATGCGTTTTCAGCCTGATTGTGCACTTTAGGTGAAAATGTCAAAATCTTAAAAATGAGCATAAGCACAATGAAATTAATGCTGGAATCATCTTCAGGATGCTAGAATACACTAAATACAGCAAAAATTTTGAGTCTACAACGTTTAGTTTAGGTGTGAGAGCCAAAATGAACTTTTTATTGCTTTAAACGCGTTTTCAGCCCCTGATTGTACACTTAAGGTGAAAATGTCAAAATCTTCAAAATGAGCATAAGCACAATTAAATTAATGCTGGAATCATCTTCAGGATGCTAGAATACACTAAATACAGCAAAAATTTTGAGTCTACAACGTTTAGTTTAGGTGTGAGAGCCAAAATGAACTTTTTATTGCTTTAAATGCGTTTTCAGCCTGATTGTGCACTTTAGGTGAAAATGTCAAAATCTTAAAAATGAGCATAAGCACAATGAAATTAATGCTGGAATCATCTTCAGGATGCTAGAATACACTAAATACAGCAAAAATTTTGAGTCTACAACGTTTAGTTTAGGTGTGAGAGCCAAAATGAACTTTTTATTGCTTTAAACGCGTTTTCAGCCCCTGATTGTACACTTAAGGTGAAAATGTCAAAATCTTCAAAATGAGCATAAGCACAATTAAATTAATGCTGGAATCATCTTCAGGATGCTAGAATACACTAAATACAGCAAAAATTTTGAGTCTACAACGTTTAGTTTAGGTGTGAGAGCCAAAATGAACTTTTTATTGCTTTAAATGCGTTTTCAGCCTGATTGTGCACTTTAGGTGAAAATGTCAAAATCTTAAAAATGAGCATAAGCACAATGAAATTAATGCTGGAATCATCTTCAGGATGCTAGAATACACTAAATACAGCAAAAAAATTGAGTCTACAACGTTTAGTTTAGGTGTGAGAGCCAAAATGAACTTTTTATTGCTTTAAACGCGTTTTCAGCCCCTGATTGTACACTTAAGGTGAAAATGTCAAAATCTTCAAAATGAGCATAAGTACAATGAAATTAATGCTGGAATCATCTTCAGGATGCTAGAATACACTAAATACAGCAAAAATTTTGAGTCTACAACGTTTAGTTTAGGTGTGAGAGCCAAAATGAACTTTTTATTGCTTTAAACGCGTTTTCAGCCCCTGATTGTACACTTAAGGTGAAAATGTCAAAATCTTCAAAATGAGCATAAGCACGATGAAATTAATGCTGGAATCATCCTCAGGATGCTAGAATACACTAAATACAGCAAAAATTTTGAGTCTACAACATTTAGTATAGGTGTGAGAGCCAAAATGAACTTTTTATTGCTTTAAATGCGTTTTCAGCCTGATTGTGCACTTTAGGTGAAAATGTCAAAATCTTCAAAATGAGCATAAGCACGATGAAATTAATGCTGGAATCATCTTCAGGATGCTAGAATACACTGAATACAGCAAAAATTTTGAGTCTACAACGTTTAGTTTAGGTGTGAGAGCCAAAATGAACTTTTTATTGCTTTAAACGCGTTTTCAGCCCCTGATTGTACACTTAAGATGAAAATGTCAAAATCTTAAAAATGAGCATAAGCACAATGAAATTAATGCTGGAATCATCTTCAGGATGCTAAAATACACTAAATACAGCAAAAATTTTGAGTCTACAACGTTTAGTTTAGGTGTGAGAGCCAAAATGAACTTTTTATTGCTTTAAATGCGTTTTCAGCCTGATTGTGCACTTTAGGTGAAAATGTCAAAATCTTAAAAATGAGTATAAGCACAATGAAATTAATGCTGGAATCATCTTCAGGATGCTAGAATACACTAAATACAGCAAAAATTTTGAGTCTACAACGTTTAGTTTAGGTGTGAGAGCCAAAATGAACTTTTTATTGCTTTAAACGCGTTTTCAGCCCCTGATTGTACACTTAAGGTGAAAATGTCAAAATCTTCAAAATGAGCATAAGCACAATGAAATTAATGCTGGAATCATCTTCAGGATGCTAGAATACACTAAATACAGCAAAAATTTTGAGTCTACAACGTTTAGTTTAGGTGTGAGAGCCAAAATGAACTTTTTATTGCTTTAAATGCGTTTTCAGCCTGATTGTGCACTTTAGGTGAAAATGTCAAAATCTTAAAAATGAGCATAAGCACAATTAAATTAATGCTGGAATCATCTTCAGGATGCTAGAATACACTAAATACAGCAAAAATTTTGAGTCTACAACGTTTAGTTTAGGTGTGAGAGCCAAAATGAACTTTTTATTGCTTTAAACGCGTTTTCAGCCTGATTGTGCACTTTAGGTGAAAATGTCAAAATCTTAAAAATGAGCATAAGCACAATGAAATTAATGCTGGAATCATCTTCAGGATGCTAGAATACACTAAATACAGCAAAAATTTTGAGTCTACAACGTTTAGTTTAGGTGTGAGAGCCAAAATGAACTTTTTATTGCTTTAAATGCGTTTTCAGCCTGATTGTGCACTTTAGGTGAAAATGTCAAAATCTTAAAAATGAGCATAAGCACAATGAAATTAATGCTGGAATCATCTTCAGGATGCTAGAATACACTAAATACAGCAAAAATTTTGAGTCTACAACGTTTAGTTTAGGTGTGAGAGCCAAAATGAACTTTTTATTGCTTTAAACGCGTTTTCAGCCCCTGATTGTACACTTAAGGTGAAAATGTCAAAATCTTCAAAATGAGCATAAGCACAATGAAATTAATGCTGGAATCATCTTCAGGATGCTAGAATACACTAAATACAGCAAAAATTTTGAGTCTACAACGTTTAGTTTAGGTGTGAGAGCCAAAATGAACTTTTTATTGCTTTAAATGCGTTTTCAGCCTGATTGTGCACTTTAGGTGAAAATGTCAAAATCTTAAAAATGAGCATAAGCACAATTAAATTAATGCTGGAATCATTTTCAGGATGCTAGAATACACTAAATACAGCAAAAATTTTGAGTCTACAACGTTTAGTTTAGGTGTGAGAGCCAAAATGAACTTTTTATTGCTTTAAACGCGTTTTCAGCCCCTGATTGTACACTTAAGGTGAAAATGTCAAAATCTTCAAAATGAGCATAAGCACAATGAAATTAATGCTGGAATCATCTTCAGGATGCTAGAATACACTAAATACAGCAAAAATTTTGAGTCTACAACGTTTAGTTTAGGTGTGAGAGCCAAAATGAACTTTTTATTGCTTTAAATGCGTTTTCAGCCTGATTGTGCACTTTAGGTGAAAATGTCAAAATCTTAAAAATGAGCATAAGCACAATGAAATTAATGCTGGAATCATCTTCAGGATGCTAGAATACACTAAATACAGCAAAAAATTTGAGTCTACAACGTTTAGTTTAGGTGTGAGAGCCAAAATGAACTTTTTATTGCTTTAAACGCGTTTTCAGACCCTGATTGTACACTTAAGGTGAAAATGTCAAAATCTTCAAAATGAGCATAAGCACAATGAAATTAATGCTGGAATCATCTTCAGGATGCTAGAATACACTAAATACAGCAAAAATTTTGAGTCTACAACGTTTAGTTTAGGTGTGAGAGCCAAAATGAACTTTTTATTGCTTTAAATGCGTTTTCAGCCTGATTGTGCACTTTAGGTGAAAATGTCAAAATCTTAAAAATGAGCATAAGCACAATGAAATTAATGCTGGAATCATCTTCAGGATGCTAGAATACACTAAATACAGCAAAAATATTGAGTCTACAACGTTTAGTTTAGTTGTGAGAGCCAAAATGAACTTTTTATTGCTTTAAACGCGTTTTCAGCCCCTGATTGTACACTTAAGGTGAAAATGTCAAAATCTTCAAAATGAGCATAAGCACAATGAAATTAATGCTGGAATCATCTTCAGGATGCTAGAATACACTAAATACAGCAAAAATTTTGAGTCTACAACGTTTAGTTTAGGTGTGAGAGCCAAAATGAACTTTTTATTGCTTTAAATGCGTTTTCAGCCTGATTGTGCACTTTAGGTGAAAATGTCAAAATCTTAAAAATGAGCATAAGCACAATGAAATTAATGCTGGAATCATCTTCAGGATGCTAGAATACACTAAATACAGCAAAAATTTTGAGTCTACAACGTTTAGTTTAGGTGTGAGAGCCAAAATGAACTTTTTATTGCTTTAAACGCGTTTTCAGCCCCTGATTGTACACTTAAGGTGAAAATGTCAAAATCTTCAAAATGAGCATAAGCACAATTAAATTAATGCTGGAATCATCTTCAGGATGCTAGAATACACTAAATACAGCAAAAATTTTGAGTCTACAACGTTTAGTTTAGGTGTGAGAGCCAAAATGAACTTTTTATTGCTTTAAATGCGTTTTCAGCCTGATTGTGCACTTTAGGTGAAAATGTCAAAATCTTCAAAATGAGCATAAGCACAATGAAATTAATGCTGGAATCATCTTCAGGATGCTAGAATACACTAAATACAGCAAAAATTTTGAGTCTACAACGTTTAGTTTAGGTGTGAGAGCCAAAATGAACTTTTTATTGCTTTAAACGCGTTTTCAGCCCCTGATTGTACACTTAAGGTGAAAATGTCAAAATCTTCAAAATGAGCATAAGCACAATGAAATTAATGCTGGAATCATCTTCAGGATGCTAGAATACACTAAATACAGCAAAAATTTTGAGTCTACAACGTTTAGTTTAGGTGTGAGAGCCAAAATGAACTTTTTATTGCTTTAAATGCGTTTTCAGCCTGATTGTGCACTTTAGGTGAAAATGTCAAAATCTTAAAAATGAGCATAAGCACGATGAAATTAATGCTGGAATCATCTTCAGGATGCTAGAATACACTGAATACAGCAAAAATTTTGAGTCTACAACGTTTAGTTTAGGTGTGAGAGCCAAAATGAACTTTTTATTGCTTTAAACGCGTTTTCAGCCCCTGATTGTACACTTAAGGTGAAAATGTCAAAATCTTCAAAATGAGCATAAGCACAATGAAATTAATGCTGGAATCATCTTCAGGATGCTAGAATACACTAAATACAGCAAAAATTTTGAGTCTACAACGTTTAGTTTAGGTGTGAGAGCCAAAATGAACTTTTTATTGCTTTAAATGCGTTTTCAGCCTGATTGTGCACTTTAGGTGAAAATGTCAAAATCTTAAAAATGAGCATAAGCACAATGAAATTAATGCTGGAATCATCTTCAGGATGCTAGAATACACTAAATACAGCAAAAAAATTGAGTCTACAACGTTTAGTTTAGGTGTGAGAGCCAAAATGAACTTTTTATTGCTTTAAACGCGTTTTCAGCCCCTGATTGTACACTTAAGGTGAAAATGTCAAAATCTTCAAAATGAGCATAAGTACAATGAAATTAATGCTGGAATCATCTTCAGGATGCTAGAATACACTAAATACAGCAAAAATTTTGAGTCTACAACGTTTAGTTTAGGTGTGAGAGCCAAAATGAACTTTTTATTGCTTTAAACGCGTTTTCAGCCCCTGATTGTACACTTAAGGTGAAAATGTCAAAATCTTCAAAATGAGCATAAGCACGATGAAATTAATGCCGGAATCATCCTCAGGATGCTAGAATACACTAAATACAGCAAAAATTTTGAGTCTACAACATTTAGTATAGGTGTGAGAGCCAAAATGAACTTTTTATTGCTTTAAATGCGTTTTCAGCCTGATTGTGCACTTTAGGTGAAAATGTCAAAATCTTCAAAATGAGCATAAGCACGATGAAATTAATGCTGGAATCATCTTCAGGATGCTAGAATACACTGAATACAGCAAAAATTTTGAGTCTACAACGTTTAGTTTAGGTGTGAGAGCCAAAATGAACTTTTTATTGCTTTAAACGCGTTTTCAGCCCCTGATTGTACACTTAAGATGAAAATGTCAAAATCTTAAAAATGAGCATTAGCACAATGAAATTAATGCTGGAATCATCTTCAGGATGCTAAAATACACTAAATACAGCAAAAATTTTGAGTCTACAACGTTTAGTTTAGGTGTGAGAGCCAAAATGAACTTTTTATTGCTTTAAATGCGTTTTCAGCCTGATTGTGCACTTTAGGTGAAAATGTCAAAATCTTAAAAATGAGTATAAGCACAATGAAATTAATGCTGGAATCATCTTCAGGATGCTAGAATACACTAAATACAGCAAAAATTTTGAGTCTACAACGTTTAGTTTAGGTGTGAGAGCCAAAATGAACTTTTTATTGCTTTAAACGCGTTTTCAGCCCCTGATTGTACACTTAAGGTGAAAATGTCAAAATCTTCAAAATGAGCATAAGCACAATGAAATTAATGCTGGAATCATCTTCAGGATGCTAGAATACACTAAATACAGCAAAAATTTTGAGTCTACAACGTTTAGTTTAGGTGTGAGAGCCAAAATGAACTTTTTATTGCTTTAAATGCGTTTTCAGCCTGATTGTGCACTTTAGGTGAAAATGTCAAAATCTTAAAAATGAGCATAAGCACAATGAAATTAATGCTGGAATCATCTTCAGGATGCTAGAATACACTAAATACAGCAAAAATTTTGAGTCTACAACGTTTAGTTTAGGTGTGAGAGCCAAAATGAACTTTTTATTGCTTTAAACGCGTTTTCAGCCCCTGATTGTACACTTAAGGTGAAAATGTCAAAATCTTCAAAATGAGCATAAGCACAATGAAATTAATGCTGGAATCATCTTCAGGATGCTAGAATACACTAAATACAGCAAAAATTTTGAGTCTACAACGTTTAGTTTAGGTGTGAGAGCCAAAATGAACTTTTTATTGCTTTAAACGCGTTTTCAGCCCCTGATTGTACACTTAAGGTGAAAATGTCAAAATCTTCAAAATGAGCATAAGCACAATGAAATTAATGCTGGAATCATCTTCAGGATGCTAGAATACACTAAATACAGCAAAAATTTTGAGTCTACAACGTTTAGTTTAGGTGTGAGAGCCAAAATGAACTTTTTATTGCTTTAAATGCGTTTTCAGCCTGATTGTGCACTTTAGGTGAAAATGTCAAAATCTTAAAAATGAGCATAAGCACAATTAAATTAATGCTGGAATCATCTTCAGGATGCTAGAATACACTAAATACAGCAAAAATTTTGAGTCTACAACGTTTAGTTTAGGTGTGAGAGCCAAAATGAACTTTTTATTGCTTTAAACGCGTTTTCAGCCCCTGATTGTACACTTAAGGTGAAAATGTCAAAATCTTCAAAATGAGCATAAGCACAATTAAATTAACGCTGGAATCATCTTCAGGATGCTAGAATACACTAAATACAGCAAAAATTTTGAGTCTACAACGTTTAGTTTAGGTGTGAGAGCCAAAATGAACTTTTTATTGCTTTAAATGCGTTTTCAGCCTGATTGTGCACTTTAGGTGAAAATGTCAAAATCTTAAAAATGAGCATAAGCACAATGAAATTAATGCTGGAATCATCTTCAGGATGCTAGAATACACTAAATACAGCAAAAATTTTGAGTCTACAACGTTTATTTTAGGTGTGTGAGCCAAAATGAACTTTTTATTGCTTTAAATGCGTTTTCAGCCTGATTGTGCACTTTAGGTGAAAATGTCAAAATCTTAAAAATGAGCATAAGCACAATTAAATTAATGCTGGAATCATCTTCAGGATGCTAGAATACACTAAATACAGCAAAAATTTTGAGTCTACAACGTTTAGTTTAGGTGTGAGAGCCAAAATGAACTTTTTATTGCTTTAAATGCGTTTTCAGCCTGATTGTGCACTTTAGGTGAAAATGTCAAAATCTTAAAAATGAGCATAAGCACAATTAAATTAATGCTGGAGTCATCTTCAGGATGCTAGAATACACTAAATACAGCAAAAATTTTGAGTCTACAACGTTTAGTTTAGGTGTGAGAGCCAAAATGAACTTTTTATTGCTTTAAACGCGTTTTCAGCCCCTGATTGTACACTTAAGGTGAAAATGTCAAAATCTTCAAAATGAGCATAAGCACAATGAAATTAATGCTGGAATCATCTTCAGGATGCTAGAATACACTAAATACAGCAAAAATTTTGAGTCTACAACGTTTAGTTTAGGTGTGAGAGCCAAAATGAACTTTTTATTGCTTTAAATGCGTTTTCAGCCTGATTGTGCACTTTAAGTGAAAATGTCAAAATCTTCAAAATGAGCATAAGCACAATGAAATTAATGCTGGAATCATCTTCAGGATGCTAGAATACACTAAATACAGCAAAAATTTTGAGTCTACAACGTTTAGTTTAGGTGTGAGAGCCAAAATGAACTTTTTATTGCTTTAAACGCGTTTTCAGCCCCTGATTGTACACTTAAGGTGAAAATATCAAAATCTTCAAAATGAGCATAAGCACAATGAAATTAATGCTGGAATCATCTTCAGGATGCTAGAATACACTAAATACAGCAAAAATTTTGAGTCTACAACGTTTAGTTTAGGTGTGAGAGCCAAAATGAACTTTTTATTGCTTTAAATGCGTTTTCAGCCTGATTGTGCACTTTAGGTGAAAATGTCAAAATCTTAAAAATGAGCATAAGCACAATGAAATTAATGCTGGAATCATCTTCAGGATGCTAGAATACACTAAATACAGCAAAAATTTTGAGTCTACAACGTTTAGTTTAGGTGTGAGAGCCAAAATGAACTTTTTATTGCTTTAAACGCGTTTTCAGCCCCTGATTGTACACTTAAGGTGAAAATGTCAAAATCTTCAAAATGAGCATAAGCACAATTAAATTAATGCTGGAATCATCTTCAGGATGCTAGAATACACTAAATACAGCAAAAATTTTGAGTCTACAACGTTTAGTTTAGGTGTGAGAGCCAAAATGAACTTTTTATTGCTTTAAACGCGTTTTCAGCCCCTGATTGTACACTTAAGGTGAAAATGTCAAAATCTTCAAAATGAGCATAAGCACAATTAAATTAATGCTGGAATCATCTTCAGGATGCTAGAATACACTAAATACAGCAAAAATTTTGAGTCTACAACGTTTAGTTTAGGTGTGAGAGCCAAAATGAACTTTTTATTGCTTTAAACGCGTTTTCAGCCCCTGATTGTACACTTAAGGTGAAAATGTCAAAATCTTCAAAATGAGCATAAGCACAATGAAATTAATGCTGGAATCATCTTCAGGATGCTAGAATACACTAAATACAGCAAAAATTTTGAGTCTACAACGTTTATTTTAGGTGTGTGAGCCAAAATGAACTTTTTATTGCTTTAAACGCGTTTTCAGCCTGATTGTGCACTTTAGGTGAAAATGTCAAAATCTTAAAAATGAGCATAAGCACAATTAAATTAATGCTGGAATCATCTTCAGGATGCTAGAATACACTAAATACAGCAAAAATTTTGAGTCTACAACGTTTAGTTTAGGTGTGAGAGCCAAAATGAACTTTTTTTTGCTTTAAATGCGTTTTCAGCCTGATTGTGCACTTTAGGTGAAAATGTCAAAATCTTAAAAATGAGCATAAGCACGATGAAATTAATGCTGGAATCATCTTCAGGATGCTAGAATACACTGAATACAGCAAAAATTTTGAGTCTACAACGTTTAGTTTAGGTGTGAGAGCCAAAATGAACTTTTTATTGCTTTAAACGCGTTTTCAGCCCCTGATTGTACACTTAAGGTGAAAATGTCAAAATCTTCAAAATGAGCATAAGCACAATGAAATTAATGCTGGAATCATCTTCAGGATGCTAGAATACACTAAATACAGCAAAAATTTTGAGTCTACAACGTTTAGTTTATTAGGTGTGAGAGCCAAAATGAACTTTTTATTGCTTTAAATGCGTTTTCAGCCTGATTGTGCACTTTAGGTGAAAATGTCAAAATCTTTCAAATGAGCATAAGCACAATTAAATTAATGCTGGAATCATCTTCAGCATGCTAGAATACACTCAATACAGCAAAAATTTTGAGTCTACAACGTTTAGTTTAGGTGTGAGAGCCAAAATGAACTTTTTATTGCTTTAAATGCGTTTTCAGCCTGATTGTGCACTTTAGGTGAAAATGTCAAAATCTTAAAAATGAGCATAAGCACAATTAAATTAATGCTGGAATCATCTTCAGGATGCTAGAATACACTAAATACAGCAAAAATTTTGAGTCTACAACGTTTAGTTTAGGTGTGAGAGCCAAAATGAACTTTTTATTGCTTTAAACGCGTTTTCAGCCCCTGATTGTACACTTAAGGTGAAAATGTCAAAATCTTCAAAATGAGCATAAGCACAATGAAATTAATGCTGGAATCATCTTCAGGATGCTAGAATACACTAAATACAGCAAAAATTTTGAGTCTACAACGTTTAGTTTAGGTGTGAGAGCCAAAATGAACTTTTTATTGCTTTAAATGCGTTTTCAGCCTGATTGTGCACTTTAGGTGAAAATGTCAAAATCTTAAAAATGAGCATAAGCACAATTAAATTAATGCTGGAGTCATCTTCAGGATGCTAGAATACACTAAATACAGCAAAAATTTTGAGTCTACAACGTTTAGTTTAGGTGTGAGAGCCAAAATGAACTTTTTATTGCTTTAAACGCGTTTTCAGCCCCTGATTGTACACTTAAGGTGAAAATATCAAAATCTTCAAAATGAGCATAAGCACAATGAAATTAATGCTGGAATCATCTTCAGGATGCTAGAATACACTAAATACAGCAAAAATTTTGAGTCTACAACGTTTAGTTTAGGTGTGAGAGCCAAAATGAACTTTTTATTGCTTTAAATGCGTTTTCAGCCTGATTGTGCACTTTAGGTGAAAATGTCAAAATCTTAAAAATGAGCATAAGCACAATGAAATTAATGCTGGAATCATCTTCAGGATGCTAGAATACACTAAATACAGCAAAAATTTTGAGTCTACAACGTTTAGTTTAGGTGTGAGAGCCAAAATGAACTTTTTATTGCTTTAAACGCGTTTTCAGCCCCTGATTGTACACTTAAGGTGAAAATGTCAAAATCTTCAAAATGAGCATAAGCACAATGAAATTAATGCTGGAATCATCTTCAGGATGCTAGAATACACTAAATAAAGCAAAAATTTTGAGTCTACAACGTTTAGTTTAGGTGTGAGAGACAAAATGAACTTTTTATTGCTTTAAACGCGTTTTCAGCCCCTGATTGTACACTTAAGGTGAAAATGTCAAAATCTTCAAAATGAGCATAAGCACAATGAAATTAATGCTGGAATCATCTTCAGGATGTTAGAATACACTAAATACAGCAAAAATTTTGAGTCTACAACGTTTATTTTAGTTGTGTGAGCCAAAATGAACTTTTTATTGCTTTAAATGCGTTTTCAGCCTGATTGTGCACTTTAGGTGAAAATGTCAAAATCTTAAAAATGAGCATAAGCACAATTAAATTAATGCTGGAATCATCTTCAGGATGCTAGAATACACTAAATACAGCAAAAATTTTGAGTCTACAACGTTTAGTTTAGGTGTGAGAGCCAAAATGAACTTTTTATTGCTTTAAATGCGTTTTCAGCCTGATTGTGCACTTTAGGTGAAAATGTCAAAATCTTAAAAATGAGCATAAGCACGATGAAATTAATGCTGGAATCATCTTCAGGATGCTAGAATACACTGAATACAGCAAAAATTTTGAGTCTACAACGTTTAGTTTAGGTGTGAGAGCCAAAATGAACTTTTTATTGCTTTAAACGCGTTTTCAGCCCCTGATTGTACACTTAAGGTGAAAATGTCAAAATCTTCAAAATGAGCATAAGCACAATGAAATTAATGCTGGAATCATCTTCAGGATGCTAGAATACACTAAATACAGCAAAAATTTTGAGTCTACAACGTTTAGTTTATTAGGTGTGAGAGCCAAAATGAACTTTTTATTGCTTTAAATGCGTTTTCAGCCTGATTGTGCACTTTAGGTGAAAATGTCAAAATCTTTCAAATGAGCATAAGCACAATTAAATTAATGCTGGAATCATCTTCAGCATGCTAGAATACACTCAATACAGCAAAAATTTTGAGTCTACAACGTTTAGTTTAGGTGTGAGAGCCAAAATGAACTTTTTATTGCTTTAAATGCGTTTTCAGCCTGATTGTGCACTTTAGGTGAAAATGTCAAAATCTTAAAAATGAGCATAAGCACAATTAAATTAATGCTGGAATCATCTTCAGGATGCTAGAATACACTAAATACAGCAAAAATTTTGAGTCTACAACGTTTAGTTTAGGTGTGAGAGCCAAAATGAACTTTTTATTGCTTTAAACGCGTTTTCAGCCCCTGATTGTACACTTAAGGTGAAAATGTCAAAATCTTCAAAATGAGCATAAGCACAATGAAATTAATGCTGGAATCATCTTCAGGATGCTAGAATACACTAAATACAGCAAAAATTTTGAGTCTACAACGTTTAGTTTAGGTGTGAGAGCCAAAATGAACTTTTTATTGCTTTAAATGCGTTTTCAGCCTGATTGTGCACTTTAGGTGAAAATGTCAAAATCTTAAAAATGAGCATAAGCACAATTAAATTAATGCTGGAGTCATCTTCAGGATGCTAGAATACACTAAATACAGCAAAAATTTTGAGTCTACAACGTTTAGTTTAGGTGTGAGAGCCAAAATGAACTTTTTATTGCTTTAAACGCGTTTTCAGCCCCTGATTGTACACTTAAGGTGAAAATGTCAAAATCTTCAAAATGAGCATAAGCACAATGAAATTAATGCTGGAATCATCTTCAGGATGCTAGAATACACTAAATACAGCAACAATTTTGAGTCTACAACGTTTAGTTTAGGTGTGAGAGCCAAAATGAACTTTTTATTGCTTTAAATGCGTTTTCAGCCTGATTGTGCACTTTAGGTGAAAATGTCAAAATCTTAAAAATGAGCATAAGCACAATGAAATTAATGCTGGAATCATCTTCAGGATGCTAGAATACACTAAATACAGCAAAAATTTTGAGTCTACAACGTTTAGTTTAGGTGTGAGAGCCAAAATGAACTTTTTATTGCTTTAAACGCGTTTTCAGCCCCTGATTGTACACTTAAGGTGAAAATGTCAAAATCTTCAAAATGAGCATAAGCACAATGAAATTAATGCTGGAATCATCTTCAGGATGCTAGAATACACTAAATACAGCAAAAATTTTGAGTCTACAACGTTTAGTTTAGGTGTGAGAGCCAAAATGAACTTTTTATTGCTTTAAACGCGTTTTCAGCCCCTGATTGTACACTTAAGGTGAAAATGTCAAAATCTTCAAAATGAGCATAAGCACAATGAAATTAATGCTGGAATCATCTTCAGGATGCTAGAATACACTAAATACAGCAAAAATTTTGAGTCTACAACGTTTAGTTTAGGTGTGAGAGCCAAAATGAACTTTTTATTGCTTTAAATGCGTTTTCAGCCTGATTGTGCACTTTAGGTGAAAATGTCAAAATCTTAAAAATGAGCATAAGCACAATTAAATTAATGCTGGAATCATTTTCAGGATGCTAGAATACACTAAATACAGCAAAAATTTTGAGTCTACAACGTTTAGTTTAGGTGTGAGAGCCAAAATGAACTTTTTATTGCTTTAAACGCGTTTTCAGCCCCTGATTGTACACTTAAGGTGAAAATGTCAAAATCTTCAAAATGAGCATAAGCACAATGAAATTAATGCTGGAATCATCTTCAGGATGCTAGAATACACTAAATACAGCAAAAATTTTGAGTCTACAACGTTTATTTTAGGTGTGTGAGCCAAAATGAACTTTTTATTGCTTTAAATGCGTTTTCAGCCTGATTGTGCACTTTAGGTGAAAATGTCAAAATCTTCAAAATGAGCATAAGCACGATGAAATTAATGCTGGAATCATCTTCAGGATGCTAGAATACACTGAATACAGCAAAAATTTTGAGTCTACAACGTTTAGTTTAGGTGTGAGAGCCAAAATGAACTTTTTATTGCTTTAAACGCGTTTTCAGCCCCTGATTGTACACTTAAGGTGAAAATGTCCAAATCTTCAAAATGAGCATAAGCACAATGAAATTAATGCTGGAATCATCTTCAGGATGCTAGAATACACTAAATACAGCAAAAATTTTGAGTCTACAACGTTTAGTTTAGGTGTGAGAGCCAAAATGAACTTTTTATTGCTTTAAACGCGTTTTCAGCCCCTGATTGTACACTTAAGATGAAAATGTCAAAATCTTAAAAATGAGCATAAGCACAATGAAATTAATGCTGGAATCATCTTCAGGATGCTAAAATACACTAAATACAGCAAAAATTTTGAGTCTACAACGTTTAGTTTAGGTGTGAGAGCCAAAATGAACTTTTTATTGCTTTAAATGCGTTTTCAGCCTGATTGTGCACTTTAGGTGAAAATGTCAAAATCTTAAAAATGAGTATAAGCACAATGAAATTAATGCTGGAATCATCTTCAGGATGCTAGAATACACTAAATACAGCAAAAATTTTGAGTCTACAACGTTTAGTTTAGGTGTGAGAGCCAAAATGAACTTTTTATTGCTTTAAACGCGTTTTCAGCCCCTGATTGTACACTTAAGGTGAAAATGTCAAAATCTTCAAAATGAGCATAAGCACGATGAAATTAATGCTGGAATCATCTTCAGGATGCTAGAATACACTAAATACAGCAAAAAGTTTGAGTCTACAACGTTTAGTTTAGGTGTGAGAGCCAAAATGAACTTTTTATTGCTTTAAATGCGTTTTCAGCCTGATTGTGCACTTTAGGTGAAAATGTCAAAATCTTAAAAATGAGCATAAGCACAATTAAATTAATGCTGGAATCATCTTCAGGATGCTAGAATACACTAAATACAGCAAAAATTTTGAGTCTACAACGTTTAGTTTAGGTGTGAGAGCCAAAATGAACTTTTTATTGCTTTAAACGCGTTTTCAGCCTGATTGTGCACTTTAGGTGAAAATGTCAAAATCTTAAAAATGAGCATAAGCACAATGAAATTAATGCTGGAATCATCTTCAGGATGCTAGAATACACTAAATACAGCAAAAATTTTGAGTCTACAACGTTTAGTTTAGGTGTGAGAGCCAAAATGAACTTTTTATTGCTTTAAATGCGTTTTCAGCCTGATTGTGCACTTTAGGTGAAAATGTCAAAATCTTAAAAATGAGCATAAGCACAATGAAATTAATGCTGGAATCATCTTCAGGATGCTAGAATACACTAAATACAGCAAAAATTTTGAGTCTACAACGTTTAGTTTAGGTGTGAGAGCCAAAATGAACTTTTTATTGCTTTAAACGCGTTTTCAGCCCCTGATTGTACACTTAAGGTGAAAATGTCAAAATCTTCAAAATGAGCATAAGCACAATGAAATTAATGCTGGAATCATCTTCAGGATGCTAGAATACACTAAATACAGCAAAAATTTTGAGTCTACAACGTTTAGTTTAGGTGTGAGAGCCAAAATGAACTTTTTATTGCTTTAAATGCGTTTTCAGCCTGATTGTGCACTTTAGGTGAAAATGTCAAAATCTTAAAAATGAGCATAAGCACAATTAAATTAATGCTGGAATCATTTTCAGGATGCTAGAATACACTAAATACAGCAAAAATTTTGAGTCTACAACGTTTAGTTTAGGTGTGAGAGCCAAAATGAACTTTTTATTGCTTTAAACGCGTTTTCAGCCCCTGATTGTACACTTAAGGTGAAAATGTCAAAATCTTCAAAATGAGCATAAGCACAATGAAATTAATGCTGGAATCATCTTCAGGATGCTAGAATACACTAAATACAGCAAAAATTTTGAGTCTACAACGTTTAGTTTAGGTGTGAGAGCCAAAATGAACTTTTTATTGCTTTAAATGCGTTTTCAGCCTGATTGTGCACTTTAGGTGAAAATGTCAAAATCTTAAAAATGAGCATAAGCACAATGAAATTAATGCTGGAATCATCTTCAGGATGCTAGAATACACTAAATACAGCAAAAAATTTGAGTCTACAACGTTTAGTTTAGGTGTGAGAGCCAAAATGAACTTTTTATTGCTTTAAACGCGTTTTCAGACCCTGATTGTACACTTAAGGTGAAAATGTCAAAATCTTCAAAATGAGCATAAGCACAATGAAATTAATGCTGGAATCATCTTCAGGATGCTAGAATACACTAAATACAGCAAAAATTTTGAGTCTACAACGTTTAGTTTAGGTGTGAGAGCCAAAATGAACTTTTTATTGCTTTAAATGCGTTTTCAGCCTGATTGTGCACTTTAGGTGAAAATGTCAAAATCTTAAAAATGAGCATAAGCACAATGAAATTAATGCTGGAATCATCTTCAGGATGCTAGAATACACTAAATACAGCAAAAATTTTGAGTCTACAACGTTTAGTTTAGTTGTGAGAGCCAAAATGAACTTTTTATTGCTTTAAACGCGTTTTCAGCCCCTGATTGTACACTTAAGGTGAAAATGTCAAAATCTTCAAAATGAGCATAAGCACAATGAAATTAATGCTGGAATCATCTTCAGGATGCTAGAATACACTAAATACAGCAAAAATTTTGAGTCTACAACGTTTAGTTTAGGTGTGAGAGCCAAAATGAACTTTTTATTGCTTTAAATGCGTTTTCAGCCTGATTGTGCACTTTAGGTGAAAATGTCAAAATCTTAAAAATGAGCATAAGCACAATGAAATTAATGCTGGAATCATCTTCAGGATGCTAGAATACACTAAATACAGCAAAAATTTTGAGTCTACAACGTTTAGTTTAGGTGTGAGAGCCAAAATGAACTTTTTATTGCTTTAAACGCGTTTTCAGCCCCTGATTGTACACTTAAGGTGAAAATGTCAAAATCTTCAAAATGAGCATAAGCACAATTAAATTAATGCTGGAATCATCTTCAGGATGCTAGAATACACTAAATACAGCAAAAATTTTGAGTCTACAACGTTTAGTTTAGGTGTGAGAGCCAAAATGAACTTTTTATTGCTTTAAATGCGTTTTCAGCCTGATTGTGCACTTTAGGTGAAAATGTCAAAATCTTAAAAATGAGCATAAGCACAATGAAATTAATGCTGGAATCATCTTCAGGATGCTAGAATACACTAAATACAGCAAAAATTTTGAGTCTACAACGTTTAGTTTAGGTGTGAGAGCCAAAATGAACTTTTTATTGCTTTAAACGCGTTTTCAGCCCCTGATTGTACACTTAAGGTGAAAATGTCAAAATCTTCAAAATGAGCATAAGCACAATTAAATTAATGCTGGAATCATCTTCAGGATGCTAGAATACACTAAATACAGCAAAAATTTTGAGTCTACAACGTTTAGTTTAGGTGTGAGAGCCAAAATGAACTTTTTATTGCTTTAAATGCGTTTTCAGCCTGATTGTGCACTTTAGGTGAAAATGTCAAAATCTTAAAAATGAGCATAAGCACAATGAAATTAATGCTGGAATCATCTTCAGGATGCTAGAATACACTAAATACAGCAAAAAAATTGAGTCTACAACGTTTAGTTTAGGTGTGAGAGCCAAAATGAACTTTTTATTGCTTTAAACGCGTTTTCAGCCCCTGATTGTACACTTAAGGTGAAAATGTCAAAATCTTCAAAATGAGCATAAGTACAATGAAATTAATGCTGGAATCATCTTCAGGATGCTAGAATACACTAAATACAGCAAAAATTTTGAGTCTACAACGTTTAGTTTAGGTGTGAGAGCCAAAATGAACTTTTTATTGCTTTAAACGCGTTTTCAGCCCCTGATTGTACACTTAAGGTGAAAATGTCAAAATCTTCAAAATGAGCATAAGCACGATGAAATTAATGCTGGAATCATCCTCAGGATGCTAGAATACACTAAATACAGCAAAAATTTTGAGTCTACAACATTTAGTATAGGTGTGAGAGCCAAAATGAACTTTTTATTGCTTTAAATGCGTTTTCAGCCTGATTGTGCACTTTAGGTGAAAATGTCAAAATCTTCAAAATGAGCATAAGCACGATGAAATTAATGCTGGAATCATCTTCAGGATGCTAGAATACACTGAATACAGCAAAAATTTTGAGTCTACAACGTTTAGTTTAGGTGTGAGAGCCAAAATGAACTTTTTATTGCTTTAAACGCGTTTTCAGCCCCTGATTGTACACTTAAGATGAAAATGTCAAAATCTTAAAAATGAGCATAAGCACAATGAAATTAATGCTGGAATCATCTTCAGGATGCTAAAATACACTAAATACAGCAAAAATTTTGAGTCTACAACGTTTAGTTTAGGTGTGAGAGCCAAAATGAACTTTTTATTGCTTTAAATGCGTTTTCAGCCTGATTGTGCACTTTAGGTGAAAATGTCAAAATCTTAAAAATGAGTATAAGCACAATGAAATTAATGCTGGAATCATCTTCAGGATGCTAGAATACACTAAATACAGCAAAAATTTTGAGTCTACAACGTTTAGTTTAGGTGTGAGAGCCAAAATGAACTTTTTATTGCTTTAAACGCGTTTTCAGCCCCTGATTGTACACTTAAGGTGAAAATGTCAAAATCTTCAAAATGAGCATAAGCACAATGAAATTAATGCTGGAATCATCTTCAGGATGCTAGAATACACTAAATACAGCAAAAATTTTGAGTCTACAACGTTTAGTTTAGGTGTGAGAGCCAAAATGAACTTTTTATTGCTTTAAATGCGTTTTCAGCCTGATTGTGCACTTTAGGTGAAAATGTCAAAATCTTAAAAATGAGCATAAGCACAATTAAATTAATGCTGGAATCATCTTCAGGATGCTAGAATACACTAAATACAGCAAAAATTTTGAGTCTACAACGTTTAGTTTAGGTGTGAGAGCCAAAATGAACTTTTTATTGCTTTAAACGCGTTTTCAGCCTGATTGTGCACTTTAGGTGAAAATGTCAAAATCTTAAAAATGAGCATAAGCACAATGAAATTAATGCTGGAATCATCTTCAGGATGCTAGAATACACTAAATACAGCAAAAATTTTGAGTCTACAACGTTTAGTTTAGGTGTGAGAGCCAAAATGAACTTTTTATTGCTTTAAATGCGTTTTCAGCCTGATTGTGCACTTTAGGTGAAAATGTCAAAATCTTAAAAATGAGCATAAGCACAATGAAATTAATGCTGGAATCATCTTCAGGATGCTAGAATACACTAAATACAGCAAAAATTTTGAGTCTACAACGTTTAGTTTAGGTGTGAGAGCCAAAATGAACTTTTTATTGCTTTAAACGCGTTTTCAGCCCCTGATTGTACACTTAAGGTGAAAATGTCAAAATCTTCAAAATGAGCATAAGCACAATGAAATTAATGCTGGAATCATCTTCAGGATGCTAGAATACACTAAATACAGCAAAAATTTTGAGTCTACAACGTTTAGTTTAGGTGTGAGAGCCAAAATGAACTTTTTATTGCTTTAAATGCGTTTTCAGCCTGATTGTGCACTTTAGGTGAAAATGTCAAAATCTTAAAAATGAGCATAAGCACAATTAAATTAATGCTGGAATCATTTTCAGGATGCTAGAATACACTAAATACAGCAAAAATTTTGAGTCTACAACGTTTAGTTTAGGTGTGAGAGCCAAAATGAACTTTTTATTGCTTTAAACGCGTTTTCAGCCCCTGATTGTACACTTAAGGTGAAAATGTCAAAATCTTCAAAATGAGCATAAGCACAATGAAATTAATGCTGGAATCATCTTCAGGATGCTAGAATACACTAAATACAGCAAAAATTTTGAGTCTACAACGTTTAGTTTAGGTGTGAGAGCCAAAATGAACTTTTTATTGCTTTAAATGCGTTTTCAGCCTGATTGTGCACTTTAGGTGAAAATGTCAAAATCTTAAAAATGAGCATAAGCACAATGAAATTAATGCTGGAATCATCTTCAGGATGCTAGAATACACTAAATACAGCAAAAAATTTGAGTCTACAACGTTTAGTTTAGGTGTGAGAGCCAAAATGAACTTTTTATTGCTTTAAACGCGTTTTCAGACCCTGATTGTACACTTAAGGTGAAAATGTCAAAATCTTCAAAATGAGCATAAGCACAATGAAATTAATGCTGGAATCATCTTCAGGATGCTAGAATACACTAAATACAGCAAAAATTTTGAGTCTACAACGTTTAGTTTAGGTGTGAGAGCCAAAATGAACTTTTTATTGCTTTAAATGCGTTTTCAGCCTGATTGTGCACTTTAGGTGAAAATGTCAAAATCTTAAAAATGAGCATAAGCACAATGAAATTAATGCTGGAATCATCTTCAGGATGCTAGAATACACTAAATACAGCAAAAATATTGAGTCTACAACGTTTAGTTTAGTTGTGAGAGCCAAAATGAACTTTTTATTGCTTTAAACGCGTTTTCAGCCCCTGATTGTACACTTAAGGTGAAAATGTCAAAATCTTCAAAATGAGCATAAGCACAATGAAATTAATGCTGGAATCATCTTCAGGATGCTAGAATACACTAAATACAGCAAAAATTTTGAGTCTACAACGTTTAGTTTAGGTGTGAGAGCCAAAATGAACTTTTTATTGCTTTAAATGCGTTTTCAGCCTGATTGTGCACTTTAGGTGAAAATGTCAAAATCTTAAAAATGAGCATAAGCACAATGAAATTAATGCTGGAATCATCTTCAGGATGCTAGAATACACTAAATACAGCAAAAATTTTGAGTCTACAACGTTTAGTTTAGGTGTGAGAGCCAAAATGAACTTTTTATTGCTTTAAACGCGTTTTCAGCCCCTGATTGTACACTTAAGGTGAAAATGTCAAAATCTTCAAAATGAGCATAAGCACAATTAAATTAATGCTGGAATCATCTTCAGGATGCTAGAATACACTAAATACAGCAAAAATTTTGAGTCTACAACGTTTAGTTTAGGTGTGAGAGCCAAAATGAACTTTTTATTGCTTTAAATGCGTTTTCAGCCTGATTGTGCACTTTAGGTGAAAATGTCAAAATCTTCAAAATGAGCATAAGCACAATGAAATTAATGCTGGAATCATCTTCAGGATGCTAGAATACACTAAATACAGCAAAAATTTTGAGTCTACAACGTTTAGTTTAGGTGTGAGAGCCAAAATGAACTTTTTATTGCTTTAAACGCGTTTTCAGCCCCTGATTGTACACTTAAGGTGAAAATGTCAAAATCTTCAAAATGAGCATAAGCACAATGAAATTAATGCTGGAATCATCTTCAGGATGCTAGAATACACTAAATACAGCAAAAATTTTGAGTCTACAACGTTTAGTTTAGGTGTGAGAGCCAAAATGAACTTTTTATTGCTTTAAATGCGTTTTCAGCCTGATTGTGCACTTTAGGTGAAAATGTCAAAATCTTAAAAATGAGCATAAGCACGATGAAATTAATGCTGGAATCATCTTCAGGATGCTAGAATACACTGAATACAGCAAAAATTTTGAGTCTACAACGTTTAGTTTAGGTGTGAGAGCCAAAATGAACTTTTTATTGCTTTAAACGCGTTTTCAGCCCCTGATTGTACACTTAAGGTGAAAATGTCAAAATCTTCAAAATGAGCATAAGCACAATGAAATTAATGCTGGAATCATCTTCAGGATGCTAGAATACACTAAATACAGCAAAAATTTTGAGTCTACAACGTTTAGTTTAGGTGTGAGAGCCAAAATGAACTTTTTATTGCTTTAAATGCGTTTTCAGCCTGATTGTGCACTTTAGGTGAAAATGTCAAAATCTTAAAAATGAGCATAAGCACAATGAAATTAATGCTGGAATCATCTTCAGGATGCTAGAATACACTAAATACAGCAAAAAAATTGAGTCTACAACGTTTAGTTTAGGTGTGAGAGCCAAAATGAACTTTTTATTGCTTTAAACGCGTTTTCAGCCCCTGATTGTACACTTAAGGTGAAAATGTCAAAATCTTCAAAATGAGCATAAGTACAATGAAATTAATGCTGGAATCATCTTCAGGATGCTAGAATACACTAAATACAGCAAAAATTTTGAGTCTACAACGTTTAGTTTAGGTGTGAGAGCCAAAATGAACTTTTTATTGCTTTAAACGCGTTTTCAGCCCCTGATTGTACACTTAAGGTGAAAATGTCAAAATCTTCAAAATGAGCATAAGCACGATGAAATTAATGCCGGAATCATCCTCAGGATGCTAGAATACACTAAATACAGCAAAAATTTTGAGTCTACAACATTTAGTATAGGTGTGAGAGCCAAAATGAACTTTTTATTGCTTTAAATGCGTTTTCAGCCTGATTGTGCACTTTAGGTGAAAATGTCAAAATCTTCAAAATGAGCATAAGCACGATGAAATTAATGCTGGAATCATCTTCAGGATGCTAGAATACACTGAATACAGCAAAAATTTTGAGTCTACAACGTTTAGTTTAGGTGTGAGAGCCAAAATGAACTTTTTATTGCTTTAAACGCGTTTTCAGCCCCTGATTGTACACTTAAGATGAAAATGTCAAAATCTTAAAAATGAGCATTAGCACAATGAAATTAATGCTGGAATCATCTTCAGGATGCTAAAATACACTAAATACAGCAAAAATTTTGAGTCTACAACGTTTAGTTTAGGTGTGAGAGCCAAAATGAACTTTTTATTGCTTTAAATGCGTTTTCAGCCTGATTGTGCACTTTAGGTGAAAATGTCAAAATCTTAAAAATGAGTATAAGCACAATGAAATTAATGCTGGAATCATCTTCAGGATGCTAGAATACACTAAATACAGCAAAAATTTTGAGTCTACAACGTTTAGTTTAGGTGTGAGAGCCAAAATGAACTTTTTATTGCTTTAAACGCGTTTTCAGCCCCTGATTGTACACTTAAGGTGAAAATGTCAAAATCTTCAAAATGAGCATAAGCACAATGAAATTAATGCTGGAATCATCTTCAGGATGCTAGAATACACTAAATACAGCAAAAATTTTGAGTCTACAACGTTTAGTTTAGGTGTGAGAGCCAAAATGAACTTTTTATTGCTTTAAATGCGTTTTCAGCCTGATTGTGCACTTTAGGTGAAAATGTCAAAATCTTAAAAATGAGCATAAGCACAATGAAATTAATGCTGGAATCATCTTCAGGATGCTAGAATACACTAAATACAGCAAAAATTTTGAGTCTACAACGTTTAGTTTAGGTGTGAGAGCCAAAATGAACTTTTTATTGCTTTAAACGCGTTTTCAGCCCCTGATTGTACACTTAAGGTGAAAATGTCAAAATCTTCAAAATGAGCATAAGCACAATGAAATTAATGCTGGAATCATCTTCAGGATGCTAGAATACACTAAATACAGCAAAAATTTTGAGTCTACAACGTTTAGTTTAGGTGTGAGAGCCAAAATGAACTTTTTATTGCTTTAAACGCGTTTTCAGCCCCTGATTGTACACTTAAGGTGAAAATGTCAAAATCTTCAAAATGAGCATAAGCACAATGAAATTAATGCTGGAATCATCTTCAGGATGCTAGAATACACTAAATACAGCAAAAATTTTGAGTCTACAACGTTTAGTTTAGGTGTGAGAGCCAAAATGAACTTTTTATTGCTTTAAATGCGTTTTCAGCCTGATTGTGCACTTTAGGTGAAAATGTCAAAATCTTAAAAATGAGCATAAGCACAATTAAATTAATGCTGGAATCATCTTCAGGATGCTAGAATACACTAAATACAGCAAAAATTTTGAGTCTACAACGTTTAGTTTAGGTGTGAGAGCCAAAATGAACTTTTTATTGCTTTAAACGCGTTTTCAGCCCCTGATTGTACACTTAAGGTGAAAATGTCAAAATCTTCAAAATGAGCATAAGCACAATTAAATTAACGCTGGAATCATCTTCAGGATGCTAGAATACACTAAATACAGCAAAAATTTTGAGTCTACAACGTTTAGTTTAGGTGTGAGAGCCAAAATGAACTTTTTATTGCTTTAAATGCGTTTTCAGCCTGATTGTGCACTTTAGGTGAAAATGTCAAAATCTTAAAAATGAGCATAAGCACAATGAAATTAATGCTGGAATCATCTTCAGGATGCTAGAATACACTAAATACAGCAAAAATTTTGAGTCTACAACGTTTATTTTAGGTGTGTGAGCCAAAATGAACTTTTTATTGCTTTAAATGCGTTTTCAGCCTGATTGTGCACTTTAGGTGAAAATGTCAAAATCTTAAAAATGAGCATAAGCACAATTAAATTAATGCTGGAATCATCTTCAGGATGCTAGAATACACTAAATACAGCAAAAATTTTGAGTCTACAACGTTTAGTTTAGGTGTGAGAGCCAAAATGAACTTTTTATTGCTTTAAATGCGTTTTCAGCCTGATTGTGCACTTTAGGTGAAAATGTCAAAATCTTAAAAATGAGCATAAGCACAATTAAATTAATGCTGGAGTCATCTTCAGGATGCTAGAATACACTAAATACAGCAAAAATTTTGAGTCTACAACGTTTAGTTTAGGTGTGAGAGCCAAAATGAACTTTTTATTGCTTTAAACGCGTTTTCAGCCCCTGATTGTACACTTAAGGTGAAAATGTCAAAATCTTCAAAATGAGCATAAGCACAATGAAATTAATGCTGGAATCATCTTCAGGATGCTAGAATACACTAAATACAGCAAAAATTTTGAGTCTACAACGTTTAGTTTAGGTGTGAGAGCCAAAATGAACTTTTTATTGCTTTAAATGCGTTTTCAGCCTGATTGTGCACTTTAAGTGAAAATGTCAAAATCTTCAAAATGAGCATAAGCACAATGAAATTAATGCTGGAATCATCTTCAGGATGCTAGAATACACTAAATACAGCAAAAATTTTGAGTCTACAACGTTTAGTTTAGGTGTGAGAGCCAAAATGAACTTTTTATTGCTTTAAACGCGTTTTCAGCCCCTGATTGTACACTTAAGGTGAAAATATCAAAATCTTCAAAATGAGCATAAGCACAATGAAATTAATGCTGGAATCATCTTCAGGATGCTAGAATACACTAAATACAGCAAAAATTTTGAGTCTACAACGTTTAGTTTAGGTGTGAGAGCCAAAATGAACTTTTTATTGCTTTAAATGCGTTTTCAGCCTGATTGTGCACTTTAGGTGAAAATGTCAAAATCTTAAAAATGAGCATAAGCACAATGAAATTAATGCTGGAATCATCTTCAGGATGCTAGAATACACTAAATACAGCAAAAATTTTGAGTCTACAACGTTTAGTTTAGGTGTGAGAGCCAAAATGAACTTTTTATTGCTTTAAACGCGTTTTCAGCCCCTGATTGTACACTTAAGGTGAAAATGTCAAAATCTTCAAAATGAGCATAAGCACAATTAAATTAATGCTGGAATCATCTTCAGGATGCTAGAATACACTAAATACAGCAAAAATTTTGAGTCTACAACGTTTAGTTTAGGTGTGAGAGCCAAAATGAACTTTTTATTGCTTTAAACGCGTTTTCAGCCCCTGATTGTACACTTAAGGTGAAAATGTCAAAATCTTCAAAATGAGCATAAGCACAATTAAATTAATGCTGGAATCATCTTCAGGATGCTAGAATACACTAAATACAGCAAAAATTTTGAGTCTACAACGTTTAGTTTAGGTGTGAGAGCCAAAATGAACTTTTTATTGCTTTAAACGCGTTTTCAGCCCCTGATTGTACACTTAAGGTGAAAATGTCAAAATCTTCAAAATGAGCATAAGCACAATGAAATTAATGCTGGAATCATCTTCAGGATGCTAGAATACACTAAATACAGCAAAAATTTTGAGTCTACAACGTTTATTTTAGGTGTGTGAGCCAAAATGAACTTTTTATTGCTTTAAACGCGTTTTCAGCCTGATTGTGCACTTTAGGTGAAAATGTCAAAATCTTAAAAATGAGCATAAGCACAATTAAATTAATGCTGGAATCATCTTCAGGATGCTAGAATACACTAAATACAGCAAAAATTTTGAGTCTACAACGTTTAGTTTAGGTGTGAGAGCCAAAATGAACTTTTTTTTGCTTTAAATGCGTTTTCAGCCTGATTGTGCACTTTAGGTGAAAATGTCAAAATCTTAAAAATGAGCATAAGCACGATGAAATTAATGCTGGAATCATCTTCAGGATGCTAGAATACACTGAATACAGCAAAAATTTTGAGTCTACAACGTTTAGTTTAGGTGTGAGAGCCAAAATGAACTTTTTATTGCTTTAAACGCGTTTTCAGCCCCTGATTGTACACTTAAGGTGAAAATGTCAAAATCTTCAAAATGAGCATAAGCACAATGAAATTAATGCTGGAATCATCTTCAGGATGCTAGAATACACTAAATACAGCAAAAATTTTGAGTCTACAACGTTTAGTTTATTAGGTGTGAGAGCCAAAATGAACTTTTTATTGCTTTAAATGCGTTTTCAGCCTGATTGTGCACTTTAGGTGAAAATGTCAAAATCTTTCAAATGAGCATAAGCACAATTAAATTAATGCTGGAATCATCTTCAGCATGCTAGAATACACTCAATACAGCAAAAATTTTGAGTCTACAACGTTTAGTTTAGGTGTGAGAGCCAAAATGAACTTTTTATTGCTTTAAATGCGTTTTCAGCCTGATTGTGCACTTTAGGTGAAAATGTCAAAATCTTAAAAATGAGCATAAGCACAATTAAATTAATGCTGGAATCATCTTCAGGATGCTAGAATACACTAAATACAGCAAAAATTTTGAGTCTACAACGTTTAGTTTAGGTGTGAGAGCCAAAATGAACTTTTTATTGCTTTAAACGCGTTTTCAGCCCCTGATTGTACACTTAAGGTGAAAATGTCAAAATCTTCAAAATGAGCATAAGCACAATGAAATTAATGCTGGAATCATCTTCAGGATGCTAGAATACACTAAATACAGCAAAAATTTTGAGTCTACAACGTTTAGTTTAGGTGTGAGAGCCAAAATGAACTTTTTATTGCTTTAAATGCGTTTTCAGCCTGATTGTGCACTTTAGGTGAAAATGTCAAAATCTTAAAAATGAGCATAAGCACAATTAAATTAATGCTGGAGTCATCTTCAGGATGCTAGAATACACTAAATACAGCAAAAATTTTGAGTCTACAACGTTTAGTTTAGGTGTGAGAGCCAAAATGAACTTTTTATTGCTTTAAACGCGTTTTCAGCCCCTGATTGTACACTTAAGGTGAAAATATCAAAATCTTCAAAATGAGCATAAGCACAATGAAATTAATGCTGGAATCATCTTCAGGATGCTAGAATACACTAAATACAGCAAAAATTTTGAGTCTACAACGTTTAGTTTAGGTGTGAGAGCCAAAATGAACTTTTTATTGCTTTAAATGCGTTTTCAGCCTGATTGTGCACTTTAGGTGAAAATGTCAAAATCTTAAAAATGAGCATAAGCACAATGAAATTAATGCTGGAATCATCTTCAGGATGCTAGAATACACTAAATACAGCAAAAATTTTGAGTCTACAACGTTTAGTTTAGGTGTGAGAGCCAAAATGAACTTTTTATTGCTTTAAACGCGTTTTCAGCCCCTGATTGTACACTTAAGGTGAAAATGTCAAAATCTTCAAAATGAGCATAAGCACAATGAAATTAATGCTGGAATCATCTTCAGGATGCTAGAATACACTAAATAAAGCAAAAATTTTGAGTCTACAACGTTTAGTTTAGGTGTGAGAGACAAAATGAACTTTTTATTGCTTTAAACGCGTTTTCAGCCCCTGATTGTACACTTAAGGTGAAAATGTCAAAATCTTCAAAATGAGCATAAGCACAATGAAATTAATGCTGGAATCATCTTCAGGATGTTAGAATACACTAAATACAGCAAAAATTTTGAGTCTACAACGTTTATTTTAGTTGTGTGAGCCAAAATGAACTTTTTATTGCTTTAAATGCGTTTTCAGCCTGATTGTGCACTTTAGGTGAAAATGTCAAAATCTTAAAAATGAGCATAAGCACAATTAAATTAATGCTGGAATCATCTTCAGGATGCTAGAATACACTAAATACAGCAAAAATTTTGAGTCTACAACGTTTAGTTTAGGTGTGAGAGCCAAAATGAACTTTTTATTGCTTTAAATGCGTTTTCAGCCTGATTGTGCACTTTAGGTGAAAATGTCAAAATCTTAAAAATGAGCATAAGCACGATGAAATTAATGCTGGAATCATCTTCAGGATGCTAGAATACACTGAATACAGCAAAAATTTTGAGTCTACAACGTTTAGTTTAGGTGTGAGAGCCAAAATGAACTTTTTATTGCTTTAAACGCGTTTTCAGCCCCTGATTGTACACTTAAGGTGAAAATGTCAAAATCTTCAAAATGAGCATAAGCACAATGAAATTAATGCTGGAATCATCTTCAGGATGCTAGAATACACTAAATACAGCAAAAATTTTGAGTCTACAACGTTTAGTTTATTAGGTGTGAGAGCCAAAATGAACTTTTTATTGCTTTAAATGCGTTTTCAGCCTGATTGTGCACTTTAGGTGAAAATGTCAAAATCTTTCAAATGAGCATAAGCACAATTAAATTAATGCTGGAATCATCTTCAGCATGCTAGAATACACTCAATACAGCAAAAATTTTGAGTCTACAACGTTTAGTTTAGGTGTGAGAGCCAAAATGAACTTTTTATTGCTTTAAATGCGTTTTCAGCCTGATTGTGCACTTTAGGTGAAAATGTCAAAATCTTAAAAATGAGCATAAGCACAATTAAATTAATGCTGGAATCATCTTCAGGATGCTAGAATACACTAAATACAGCAAAAATTTTGAGTCTACAACGTTTAGTTTAGGTGTGAGAGCCAAAATGAACTTTTTATTGCTTTAAACGCGTTTTCAGCCCCTGATTGTACACTTAAGGTGAAAATGTCAAAATCTTCAAAATGAGCATAAGCACAATGAAATTAATGCTGGAATCATCTTCAGGATGCTAGAATACACTAAATACAGCAAAAATTTTGAGTCTACAACGTTTAGTTTAGGTGTGAGAGCCAAAATGAACTTTTTATTGCTTTAAATGCGTTTTCAGCCTGATTGTGCACTTTAGGTGAAAATGTCAAAATCTTAAAAATGAGCATAAGCACAATTAAATTAATGCTGGAGTCATCTTCAGGATGCTAGAATACACTAAATACAGCAAAAATTTTGAGTCTACAACGTTTAGTTTAGGTGTGAGAGCCAAAATGAACTTTTTATTGCTTTAAACGCGTTTTCAGCCCCTGATTGTACACTTAAGGTGAAAATGTCAAAATCTTCAAAATGAGCATAAGCACAATGAAATTAATGCTGGAATCATCTTCAGGATGCTAGAATACACTAAATACAGCAACAATTTTGAGTCTACAACGTTTAGTTTAGGTGTGAGAGCCAAAATGAACTTTTTATTGCTTTAAATGCGTTTTCAGCCTGATTGTGCACTTTAGGTGAAAATGTCAAAATCTTAAAAATGAGCATAAGCACAATGAAATTAATGCTGGAATCATCTTCAGGATGCTAGAATACACTAAATACAGCAAAAATTTTGAGTCTACAACGTTTAGTTTAGGTGTGAGAGCCAAAATGAACTTTTTATTGCTTTAAACGCGTTTTCAGCCCCTGATTGTACACTTAAGGTGAAAATGTCAAAATCTTCAAAATGAGCATAAGCACAATGAAATTAATGCTGGAATCATCTTCAGGATGCTAGAATACACTAAATACAGCAAAAATTTTGAGTCTACAACGTTTAGTTTAGGTGTGAGAGCCAAAATGAACTTTTTATTGCTTTAAACGCGTTTTCAGCCCCTGATTGTACACTTAAGGTGAAAATGTCAAAATCTTCAAAATGAGCATAAGCACAATGAAATTAATGCTGGAATCATCTTCAGGATGCTAGAATACACTAAATACAGCAAAAATTTTGAGTCTACAACGTTTAGTTTAGGTGTGAGAGCCAAAATGAACTTTTTATTGCTTTAAATGCGTTTTCAGCCTGATTGTGCACTTTAGGTGAAAATGTCAAAATCTTAAAAATGAGCATAAGCACAATTAAATTAATGCTGGAATCATTTTCAGGATGCTAGAATACACTAAATACAGCAAAAATTTTGAGTCTACAACGTTTAGTTTAGGTGTGAGAGCCAAAATGAACTTTTTATTGCTTTAAACGCGTTTTCAGCCCCTGATTGTACACTTAAGGTGAAAATGTCAAAATCTTCAAAATGAGCATAAGCACAATGAAATTAATGCTGGAATCATCTTCAGGATGCTAGAATACACTAAATACAGCAAAAATTTTGAGTCTACAACGTTTATTTTAGGTGTGTGAGCCAAAATGAACTTTTTATTGCTTTAAATGCGTTTTCAGCCTGATTGTGCACTTTAGGTGAAAATGTCAAAATCTTCAAAATGAGCATAAGCACGATGAAATTAATGCTGGAATCATCTTCAGGATGCTAGAATACACTGAATACAGCAAAAATTTTGAGTCTACAACGTTTAGTTTAGGTGTGAGAGCCAAAATGAACTTTTTATTGCTTTAAACGCGTTTTCAGCCCCTGATTGTACACTTAAGGTGAAAATGTCCAAATCTTCAAAATGAGCATAAGCACAATGAAATTAATGCTGGAATCATCTTCAGGATGCTAGAATACACTAAATACAGCAAAAATTTTGAGTCTACAACGTTTAGTTTAGGTGTGAGAGCCAAAATGAACTTTTTATTGCTTTAAACGCGTTTTCAGCCCCTGATTGTACACTTAAGGTGAAAATGTCAAAATCTTCAAAATGAGCATAAGCACAATGAAATTAATGCTGGAATCATCTTCAGGATGCTAGAATACACTAAATACAGCAAAAATTTTGAGTCTACAACGTTTAGTTTATTAGGTGTGAGAGCCAAAATGAACTTTTTATTGCTTTAAATGCGTTTTCAGCCTGATTGTGCACTTTAGGTGAAAATGTCAAAATCTTTCAAATGAGCATAAGCACAATTAAATTAATGCTGGAATCATCTTCAGCATGCTAGAATACACTCAATACAGCAAAAATTTTGAGTCTACAACGTTTAGTTTAGGTGTGAGAGCCAAAATGAACTTTTTATTGCTTTAAATGCGTTTTCAGCCTGATTGTGCACTTTAGGTGAAAATGTCAAAATCTTAAAAATGAGCATAAGCACAATTAAATTAATGCTGGAATCATCTTCAGGATGCTAGAATACACTAAATACAGCAAAAATTTTGAGTCTACAACGTTTAGTTTAGGTGTGAGAGCCAAAATGAACTTTTTATTGCTTTAAACGCGTTTTCAGCCCCTGATTGTACACTTAAGGTGAAAATGTCAAAATCTTCAAAATGAGCATAAGCACAATGAAATTAATGCTGGAATCATCTTCAGGATGCTAGAATACACTAAATACAGCAAAAATTTTGAGTCTACAACGTTTAGTTTAGGTGTGAGAGCCAAAATGAACTTTTTATTGCTTTAAATGCGTTTTCAGCCTGATTGTGCACTTTAGGTGAAAATGTCAAAATCTTAAAAATGAGCATAAGCACAATTAAATTAATGCTGGAGTCATCTTCAGGATGCTAGAATACACTAAATACAGCAAAAATTTTGAGTCTACAACGTTTAGTTTAGGTGTGAGAGCCAAAATGAACTTTTTATTGCTTTAAACGCGTTTTCAGCCCCTGATTGTACACTTAAGGTGAAAATATCAAAATCTTCAAAATGAGCATAAGCACAATGAAATTAATGCTGGAATCATCTTCAGGATGCTAGAATACACTAAATACAGCAAAAATTTTGAGTCTACAACGTTTAGTTTAGGTGTGAGAGCCAAAATGAACTTTTTATTGCTTTAAATGCGTTTTCAGCCTGATTGTGCACTTTAGGTGAAAATGTCAAAATCTTAAAAATGAGCATAAGCACAATGAAATTAATGCTGGAATCATCTTCAGGATGCTAGAATACACTAAATACAGCAAAAATTTTGAGTCTACAACGTTTAGTTTAGGTGTGAGAGCCAAAATGAACTTTTTATTGCTTTAAACGCGTTTTCAGCCCCTGATTGTACACTTAAGGTGAAAATGTCAAAATCTTCAAAATGAGCATAAGCACAATGAAATTAATGCTGGAATCATCTTCAGGATGCTAGAATACACTAAATAAAGCAAAAATTTTGAGTCTACAACGTTTAGTTTAGGTGTGAGAGACAAAATGAACTTTTTATTGCTTTAAACGCGTTTTCAGCCCCTGATTGTACACTTAAGGTGAAAATGTCAAAATCTTCAAAATGAGCATAAGCACAATGAAATTAATGCTGGAATCATCTTCAGGATGTTAGAATACACTAAATACAGCAAAAATTTTGAGTCTACAACGTTTATTTTAGTTGTGTGAGCCAAAATGAACTTTTTATTGCTTTAAATGCGTTTTCAGCCTGATTGTGCACTTTAGGTGAAAATGTCAAAATCTTAAAAATGAGCATAAGCACAATTAAATTAATGCTGGAATCATCTTCAGGATGCTAGAATACACTAAATACAGCAAAAATTTTGAGTCTACAACGTTTAGTTTAGGTGTGAGAGCCAAAATGAACTTTTTATTGCTTTAAATGCGTTTTCAGCCTGATTGTGCACTTTAGGTGAAAATGTCAAAATCTTAAAAATGAGCATAAGCACGATGAAATTAATGCTGGAATCATCTTCAGGATGCTAGAATACACTGAATACAGCAAAAATTTTGAGTCTACAACGTTTAGTTTAGGTGTGAGAGCCAAAATGAACTTTTTATTGCTTTAAACGCGTTTTCAGCCCCTGATTGTACACTTAAGGTGAAAATGTCAAAATCTTCAAAATGAGCATAAGCACAATGAAATTAATGCTGGAATCATCTTCAGGATGCTAGAATACACTAAATACAGCAAAAATTTTGAGTCTACAACGTTTAGTTTATTAGGTGTGAGAGCCAAAATGAACTTTTTATTGCTTTAAATGCGTTTTCAGCCTGATTGTGCACTTTAGGTGAAAATGTCAAAATCTTTCAAATGAGCATAAGCACAATTAAATTAATGCTGGAATCATCTTCAGCATGCTAGAATACACTCAATACAGCAAAAATTTTGAGTCTACAACGTTTAGTTTAGGTGTGAGAGCCAAAATGAACTTTTTATTGCTTTAAATGCGTTTTCAGCCTGATTGTGCACTTTAGGTGAAAATGTCAAAATCTTAAAAATGAGCATAAGCACAATTAAATTAATGCTGGAATCATCTTCAGGATGCTAGAATACACTAAATACAGCAAAAATTTTGAGTCTACAACGTTTAGTTTAGGTGTGAGAGCCAAAATGAACTTTTTATTGCTTTAAACGCGTTTTCAGCCCCTGATTGTACACTTAAGGTGAAAATGTCAAAATCTTCAAAATGAGCATAAGCACAATGAAATTAATGCTGGAATCATCTTCAGGATGCTAGAATACACTAAATACAGCAAAAATTTTGAGTCTACAACGTTTAGTTTAGGTGTGAGAGCCAAAATGAACTTTTTATTGCTTTAAATGCGTTTTCAGCCTGATTGTGCACTTTAGGTGAAAATGTCAAAATCTTAAAAATGAGCATAAGCACAATTAAATTAATGCTGGAGTCATCTTCAGGATGCTAGAATACACTAAATACAGCAAAAATTTTGAGTCTACAACGTTTAGTTTAGGTGTGAGAGCCAAAATGAACTTTTTATTGCTTTAAACGCGTTTTCAGCCCCTGATTGTACACTTAAGGTGAAAATGTCAAAATCTTCAAAATGAGCATAAGCACAATGAAATTAATGCTGGAATCATCTTCAGGATGCTAGAATACACTAAATACAGCAACAATTTTGAGTCTACAACGTTTAGTTTAGGTGTGAGAGCCAAAATGAACTTTTTATTGCTTTAAATGCGTTTTCAGCCTGATTGTGCACTTTAGGTGAAAATGTCAAAATCTTAAAAATGAGCATAAGCACAATGAAATTAATGCTGGAATCATCTTCAGGATGCTAGAATACACTAAATACAGCAAAAATTTTGAGTCTACAACGTTTAGTTTAGGTGTGAGAGCCAAAATGAACTTTTTATTGCTTTAAACGCGTTTTCAGCCCCTGATTGTACACTTAAGGTGAAAATGTCAAAATCTTCAAAATGAGCATAAGCACAATGAAATTAATGCTGGAATCATCTTCAGGATGCTAGAATACACTAAATACAGCAAAAATTTTGAGTCTACAACGTTTAGTTTAGGTGTGAGAGCCAAAATGAACTTTTTATTGCTTTAAACGCGTTTTCAGCCCCTGATTGTACACTTAAGGTGAAAATGTCAAAATCTTCAAAATGAGCATAAGCACAATGAAATTAATGCTGGAATCATCTTCAGGATGCTAGAATACACTAAATACAGCAAAAATTTTGAGTCTACAACGTTTAGTTTAGGTGTGAGAGCCAAAATGAACTTTTTATTGCTTTAAATGCGTTTTCAGCCTGATTGTGCACTTTAGGTGAAAATGTCAAAATCTTAAAAATGAGCATAAGCACAATTAAATTAATGCTGGAATCATTTTCAGGATGCTAGAATACACTAAATACAGCAAAAATTTTGAGTCTACAACGTTTAGTTTAGGTGTGAGAGCCAAAATGAACTTTTTATTGCTTTAAACGCGTTTTCAGCCCCTGATTGTACACTTAAGGTGAAAATGTCAAAATCTTCAAAATGAGCATAAGCACAATGAAATTAATGCTGGAATCATCTTCAGGATGCTAGAATACACTAAATACAGCAAAAATTTTGAGTCTACAACGTTTATTTTAGGTGTGTGAGCCAAAATGAACTTTTTATTGCTTTAAATGCGTTTTCAGCCTGATTGTGCACTTTAGGTGAAAATGTCAAAATCTTCAAAATGAGCATAAGCACGATGAAATTAATGCTGGAATCATCTTCAGGATGCTAGAATACACTGAATACAGCAAAAATTTTGAGTCTACAACGTTTAGTTTAGGTGTGAGAGCCAAAATGAACTTTTTATTGCTTTAAACGCGTTTTCAGCCCCTGATTGTACACTTAAGGTGAAAATGTCCAAATCTTCAAAATGAGCATAAGCACAATGAAATTAATGCTGGAATCATCTTCAGGATGCTAGAATACACTAAATACAGCAAAAATTTTGAGTCTACAACGTTTAGTTTAGGTGTGAGAGCCAAAATGAACTTTTTATTGCTTTAAATGCGTTTTCAGCCTGATTGTGCACTTTAGGTGAAAATGTCAAAATCTTAAAAATGAGCATAAGCACAATTAAATTAATGCTGGAATCATCTTCAGGATGCTAGAATACACTAAATACAGCAAAAATTTTGAGTCTACAACGTTTAGTTTAGGTGTGAGAGCCAAAATGAACTTTTTATTGCTTTAAGCGCGTTTTCAGCCCCTGATTGTACACTTAAGGTGAAAATGTCAAAATCTTCAAAATGAGCATAAGCACAATGAAATTAATGCTGGAATCATCTTCAGGATGCTAGAATACACTAAATACAGCAAAAATTTTGAGTCTACAACGTTTAGTTTAGGTGTGAGAGCCAAAATGAACTTTTTATTGCTTTAAATGCGTTTTCAGCCTGATTGTGCACTTTAGGTGAAAATGTCAAAATCTTAAAAATGAGCATAAGCACAATGAAATTAATGCTGGAATCATCTTCAGGATGCTAGAATACACTAAATACAGCAAAAAATTTGAGTCTACAACGTTTAGTTTAGGTGTGAGAGCCAAAATGAACTTTTTATTGCTTTAAATGCGTTTTCAGCCTGATTGTGCACTTTAGGTGAAAATGTCAAAATCTTAAAAATGAGCATAAGCACGATGAAATTAATGCTGGAATCATCTTCAGGATGCTAGAATACACTGAATACAGCAAAAATTTTGAGTCTACAACGTTTAGTTTAGGTGTGAGAGCCAAAATGAACTTTTTATTGCTTTAAATGCGTTTTCAGCCTGATTGTGCACTTTAGGTGAAAATGTCAAAATCTTAAAAATGAGCATAAGCACAATGAAATTAATGCTAGAATCATCTTCAGGATGCTAGAATACACTAAATACAGCAAACATTTTGAGTCTACAACGTGTAGTTTAGGTGTGAGAGCCAAAATGAACTTTTTATTGCTTTAAATGCGTTTTCAGCCCCTGATTGTACACTTAAGGTGAAAATGTCAAAATCTTCAAAATGAGCATAAGCACAATGAAATTAATGCTGGAATCATCTTCAGGATGCTAGAATACACTAAATACAGCAAAAATTTTGAGTCTACAACGTTTAGTTTAGGTGTGAGAGCCAAAATGAACTTTTTATTGCTTTCAATGCGTTTTCAGCCTGATTGTGCACTTTAGGTGAAAATGTCAAAATCTTCAAAATGAGCATAAGCACAATGAAATTAATGCTGGAATCATCTTCAGGATGCTAGAATACACTAAATACAGCAAAAATTTTGAGTCTACAACGTTTAGTTTAGGTGTGAGAGCCAAAATGAACTTTTTATTGCTTTAAACGCGTTTTCAGCCTGATTGTGCACTTTAGGTGAAAATGTCAAAATCTTCAAAATGAGCATAAGCACAATGAAATTAATGCTGGAATCATCTTCAGGATGCTAGAATACACTAAATACAGCAAAAATTTTGAGTCTACAACGTTTAGTTTAGGTGTGAGAGCCAAAATGAACTTTTTATTGCTTTAAACGCGTTTTCAGCCCCTGATTGTACACTTAAGGTGAAAATGTCAAAATCTTCAAAATGAGCATAAGCACAATGAAATTAATGCTGGAATCATCTTCAGGATGCTAGAATACACTAAATACAGCAAAAATTTTGAGTCTACAACGTTTAGTTTAGGTGTGAGAGCCAAAATGAACTTTTTATTGCTTTAAACGCGTTTTCAGCCCCTGATTGTACACTTAAGGTGAAAATGTCAAAATCTTCAAAATGAGCATAAGCACAATGAAATTAATGCTGGAATCATCTTCAGGATGCTAGAATACACTAAATACAGCAAAAATTTTGAGTCTACAACGTTTAGTTTAGGTGTGAGAGCCAAAATGAACTTTTTATTGCTTTAAATGCGTTTTCAGCCTGATTGTGCACTTTAGGTGAAAATGTCAAAATCTTAAAAATGAGCATAAGCACAATTAAATTAATGCTGGAATCATTTTCAGGATGCTAGAATACACTAAATACAGCAAAAATTTTGAGTCTACAACGTTTAGTTTAGGTGTGAGAGCCAAAATGAACTTTTTATTGCTTTAAACGCGTTTTCAGCCCCTGATTGTACACTTAAGGTGAAAATGTCAAAATCTTCAAAATGAGCATAAGCACAATGAAATTAATGCTGGAATCATCTTCAGGATGCTAGAATACACTAAATACAGCAAAAATTTTGAGTCTACAACGTTTATTTTAGGTGTGTGAGCCAAAATGAACTTTTTATTGCTTTAAATGCGTTTTCAGCCTGATTGTGCACTTTAGGTGAAAATGTCAAAATCTTCAAAATGAGCATAAGCACGATGAAATTAATGCTGGAATCATCTTCAGGATGCTAGAATACACTGAATACAGCAAAAATTTTGAGTCTACAACGTTTAGTTTAGGTGTGAGAGCCAAAATGAACTTTTTATTGCTTTAAACGCGTTTTCAGCCCCTGATTGTACACTTAAGGTGAAAATGTCCAAATCTTCAAAATGAGCATAAGCACAATGAAATTAATGCTGGAATCATCTTCAGGATGCTAGAATACACTAAATACAGCAAAAATTTTGAGTCTACAACGTTTAGTTTAGGTGTGAGAGCCAAAATGAACTTTTTATTGCTTTAAATGCGTTTTCAGCCTGATTGTGCACTTTAGGTGAAAATGTCAAAATCTTAAAAATGAGCATAAGCACAATTAAATTAATGCTGGAATCATCTTCAGGATGCTAGAATACACTAAATACAGCAAAAATTTTGAGTCTACAACGTTTAGTTTAGGTGTGAGAGCCAAAATGAACTTTTTATTGCTTTAAGCGCGTTTTCAGCCCCTGATTGTACACTTAAGGTGAAAATGTCAAAATCTTCAAAATGAGCATAAGCACAATGAAATTAATGCTGGAATCATCTTCAGGATGCTAGAATACACTAAATACAGCAAAAATTTTGAGTCTACAACGTTTAGTTTAGGTGTGAGAGCCAAAATGAACTTTTTATTGCTTTAAATGCGTTTTCAGCCTGATTGTGCACTTTAGGTGAAAATGTCAAAATCTTAAAAATGAGCATAAGCACAATGAAATTAATGCTGGAATCATCTTCAGGATGCTAGAATACACTAAATACAGCAAAAAATTTGAGTCTACAACGTTTAGTTTAGGTGTGAGAGCCAAAATGAACTTTTTATTGCTTTAAATGCGTTTTCAGCCTGATTGTGCACTTTAGGTGAAAATGTCAAAATCTTAAAAATGAGCATAAGCACGATGAAATTAATGCTGGAATCATCTTCAGGATGCTAGAATACACTGAATACAGCAAAAATTTTGAGTCTACAACGTTTAGTTTAGGTGTGAGAGCCAAAATGAACTTTTTATTGCTTTAAACGCGTTTTCAGCCCCTGATTGTACACTTAAGGTGAAAATGTCAAAATCTTCAAAATGAGCATAAGCACAATGAAATTAATGCTGGAATCATCTTCAGGATGCTAGAATACACTAAATACAGCAAAAATTTTGAGTCTACAACGTTTAGTTTAGGTGTGAGAGCCAAAATGAACTTTTTATTGCTTTAAATGCGTTTTCAGCCTGATTGTGCACTTTAGGTGAAAATGTCAAAATCTTAAAAATGAGCATAAGCACAATGAAATTAATGCTGGAATCATCTTCAGGATGCTAGAATACACTAAATACAGCAAAAATTTTGAGTCTACAACGTTTAGTTTAGGTGTGAGAGCCAAAATGAACTTTTTATTGCTTTAAACGCGTTTTCAAACCCTGATTGTACACTTAAGGTGAAAATGTCAAAATCTTCAAAATGAGCATAAGCACAATGAAATTAATGCTGGAATCATCTTCAGGATGCTAGAATACACTAAATACAGCAAAAATTTTGAGTCTACAACGTTTAGTTTAGGTGTGAGAGCCAAAATGAACTTTTTATTGCTTTAAATGCGTTTTCAGCCTGATTGTGCACTTTAGGTGAAAATGTCAAAATCTTAAAAATGAGCATAAGCACAATGAAATTAATGCTAGAATCATCTTCAGGATGCTAGAATACACTAAATACAGCAAACATTTTGAGTCTACAACGTGTAGTTTAGGTGTGAGAGCCAAAATGAACTTTTTATTGCTTTAAATGCGTTTTCAGCCCCTGATTGTACACTTAAGGTGAAAATGTCAAAATCTTCAAAATGAGCATAAGCACAATGAAATTAATGCTGGAATCATCTTCAGGATGCTAGAATACACTAAATACAGCAAAAATTTTGAGTCTACAACGTTTAGTTTAGGTGTGAGAGCCAAAATGAACTTTTTATTGCTTTAAATGCGTTTTCAGCCTGATTGTGCACTTTAGGTGAAAATGTCAAAATCTTCAAAATGAGCATAAGCACAATGAAATTAATGCTGGAATCATCTTCAGGATGCTAGAATACACTAAATACAGCAAAAATTTTGAGTCTACAACGTTTAGTTTAGGTGTGAGAGCCAAAATGAACTTTTTATTGCTTTAAACGCGTTTTCAGCCTGATTGTGCACTTTAGGTGAAAATGTCAAAATCTTCAAAATGAGCATAAGCACAATGAAATTAATGCTGGAATCATCTTCAGGATGCTAGAATACACTAAATACAGCAAAAATTTTGAGTCTACAACGTTTAGTTTAGGTGTGAGAGCCAAAATGAACTTTTTATTGCTTTAAACGCGTTTTCAGCCCCTGATTGTACACTTAAGGTGAAAATGTCAAAATCTTCAAAATGAGCATAAGCACAATGAAATTAATGCTGGAATCATCTTCAGGATGCTAGAATACACTAAATACAGCAAAAATTTTGAGTCTACAACGTTTAGTTTAGGTGTGAGAGCCAAAATGAACTTTTTATTGCTTTAAATGCGTTTTCAGCCTGATTGTACACTTTAGGTGAAAATGTCAAAATCTTAAAAATGAGCATAAGCACGATGAAATTAATGCTGGAATCATCTTCAGGATGCTAGAATACACTGAATACAGCAAAAATTTTGAGTCTACAACGTTTAGTTTAGGTGTGAGAGCCAAAATGAACTTTTTATTGCTTTAAACGCGTTTTCAGCCCCTGATTGTACACTTAAGGTGAAAATGTCAAAATCTTCAAAATGAGCATAAGCACAATGAAATTAATGCTGGAATCATCTTCAGGATGCTAGAATACACTAAATACAGCAAAAATTTTGAGTCTACAACGTTTAGTTTAGGTGTGAGAGCCAAAATGAACTTTTTATTGCTTTAAATGCGTTTTCAGCCTGATTGTGCACTTTAGGTGAAAATGTCAAAATCTTAAAAATGAGCATAAGCACAATGAAATTAATGCTGGAATCATCTTCAGGATGCTAGAATACACTAAATACAGCAAAAATTTTGAGTCTACAACGTTTAGTTTAGTTGTGAGAGCCAAAATGAACTTTTTATTGCTTTAAACGCGTTTTCAGCCCCTGATTGTACACTTAAGGTGAAAATGTCAAAATCTTCAAAATGAGCATAAGCACAATGAAATTAATGCTGGAATCATCTTCAGGATGCTAGAATACACTAAATACAGCAAAAATTTTGAGTCTACAACGTTTAGTTTAGGTGTGAGAGCCAAAATGAACTTTTTATTGCTTTAAATGCGTTTTCAGCCTGATTGTGCACTTTAGGTGAAAATGTCAAAATCTTAAAAATGAGCATAAGCACAATGAAATTAATGCTGGAATCATCTTCAGGATGCTAGAATACACTAAATACAGCAAAAATTTTGAGTCTACAACGTTTAGTTTAGGTGTGAGAGCCAAAATGAACTTTTTATTGCTTTAAACGCGTTTTCAGCCCCTGATTGTACACTTAAGGTGAAAATGTCAAAATCTTCAAAATGAGCATAAGCACAATTAAATTAATGCTGGAATCATCTTCAGGATGCTAGAATACACTAAATAAAGCAAAAATTTTGAGTCTACAACGTTTAGTTTAGGTGTGAGAGACAAAATGAACTTTTTATTGCTTTAAACGCGTTTTCAGCCCCTGATTGTACACTTAAGGTGAAAATGTCAAAATCTTCAAAATGAGCATAAGCACAATGAAATTAATGCTGGAATCATCTTCAGGATGTTAGAATACACTAAATACAGCAAAAATTTTGAGTCTACAACGTTTATTTTAGTTGTGTGAGCCAAAATGAACTTTTTATTGCTTTAAATGCGTTTTCAGCCTGATTGTGCACTTTAGGTGAAAATGTCAAAATCTTAAAAATGAGCATAAGCACAATTAAATTAATGCTGGAATCATCTTCAGGATGCTAGAATACACTAAATACAGCAAAAATTTTGAGTCTACAACGTTTAGTTTAGGTGTGAGAGCCAAAATGAACTTTTTATTGCTTTAAATGCGTTTTCAGCCTGATTGTGCACTTTAGGTGAAAATGTCAAAATCTTAAAAATGAGCATAAGCACGATGAAATTAATGCTGGAATCATCTTCAGGATGCTAGAATACACTGAATACAGCAAAAATTTTGAGTCTACAACGTTTAGTTTAGGTGTGAGAGCCAAAATGAACTTTTTATTGCTTTAAACGCGTTTTCAGCCCCTGATTGTACACTTAAGGTGAAAATGTCAAAATCTTCAAAATGAGCATAAGCACAATGAAATTAATGCTGGAATCATCTTCAGGATGCTAGAATACACTAAATACAGCAAAAATTTTGAGTCTACAACGTTTAGTTTATTAGGTGTGAGAGCCAAAATGAACTTTTTATTGCTTTAAATGCGTTTTCAGCCTGATTGTGCACTTTAGGTGAAAATGTCAAAATCTTTCAAATGAGCATAAGCACAATTAAATTAATGCTGGAATCATCTTCAGCATGCTAGAATACACTCAATACAGCAAAAATTTTGAGTCTACAACGTTTAGTTTAGGTGTGAGAGCCAAAATGAACTTTTTATTGCTTTAAATGCGTTTTCAGCCTGATTGTGCACTTTAGGTGAAAATGTCAAAATCTTAAAAATGAGCATAAGCACAATTAAATTAATGCTGGAATCATCTTCAGGATGCTAGAATACACTAAATACAGCAAAAATTTTGAGTCTACAACGTTTAGTTTAGGTGTGAGAGCCAAAATGAACTTTTTATTGCTTTAAACGCGTTTTCAGCCCCTGATTGTACACTTAAGGTGAAAATGTCAAAATCTTCAAAATGAGCATAAGCACAATGAAATTAATGCTGGAATCATCTTCAGGATGCTAGAATACACTAAATACAGCAAAAATTTTGAGTCTACAACGTTTAGTTTAGGTGTGAGAGCCAAAATGAACTTTTTATTGCTTTAAATGCGTTTTCAGCCTGATTGTGCACTTTAGGTGAAAATGTCAAAATCTTAAAAATGAGCATAAGCACAATTAAATTAATGCTGGAGTCATCTTCAGGATGCTAGAATACACTAAATACAGCAAAAATTTTGAGTCTACAACGTTTAGTTTAGGTGTGAGAGCCAAAATGAACTTTTTATTGCTTTAAACGCGTTTTCAGCCCCTGATTGTACACTTAAGGTGAAAATGTCAAAATCTTCAAAATGAGCATAAGCACAATGAAATTAATGCTGGAATCATCTTCAGGATGCTAGAATACACTAAATACAGCAACAATTTTGAGTCTACAACGTTTAGTTTAGGTGTGAGAGCCAAAATGAACTTTTTATTGCTTTAAATGCGTTTTCAGCCTGATTGTGCACTTTAGGTGAAAATGTCAAAATCTTAAAAATGAGCATAAGCACAATGAAATTAATGCTGGAATCATCTTCAGGATGCTAGAATACACTAAATACAGCAAAAATTTTGAGTCTACAACGTTTAGTTTAGGTGTGAGAGCCAAAATGAACTTTTTATTGCTTTAAACGCGTTTTCAGCCCCTGATTGTACACTTAAGGTGAAAATGTCAAAATCTTCAAAATGAGCATAAGCACAATGAAATTAATGCTGGAATCATCTTCAGGATGCTAGAATACACTAAATACAGCAAAAATTTTGAGTCTACAACGTTTAGTTTAGGTGTGAGAGCCAAAATGAACTTTTTATTGCTTTAAATGCGTTTTCAGCCTGATTGTGCACTTTAGGTGAAAATGTCAAAATCTTAAAAATGAGCATAAGCACAATTAAATTAATGCTGGAATCATTTTCAGGATGCTAGAATACACTAAATACAGCAAAAATTTTGAGTCTACAACGTTTAGTTTAGGTGTGAGAGCCAAAATGAACTTTTTATTGCTTTAAACGCGTTTTCAGCCCCTGATTGTACACTTAAGGTGAAAATGTCAAAATCTTCAAAATGAGCATAAGCACAATGAAATTAATGCTGGAATCATCTTCAGGATGCTAGAATACACTAAATACAGCAAAAATTTTGAGTCTACAACGTTTATTTTAGGTGTGTGAGCCAAAATGAACTTTTTATTGCTTTAAATGCGTTTTCAGCCTGATTGTGCACTTTAGGTGAAAATGTCAAAATCTTCAAAATGAGCATAAGCACGATGAAATTAATGCTGGAATCATCTTCAGGATGCTAGAATACACTGAATACAGCAAAAATTTTGAGTCTACAACGTTTAGTTTAGGTGTGAGAGCCAAAATGAACTTTTTATTGCTTTAAACGCGTTTTCAGCCCCTGATTGTACACTTAAGGTGAAAATGTCCAAATCTTCAAAATGAGCATAAGCACAATGAAATTAATGCTGGAATCATCTTCAGGATGCTAGAATACACTAAATACAGCAAAAATTTTGAGTCTACAACGTTTAGTTTAGGTGTGAGAGCCAAAATGAACTTTTTATTGCTTTAAATGCGTTTTCAGCCTGATTGTGCACTTTAGGTGAAAATGTCAAAATCTTAAAAATGAGCATAAGCACAATTAAATTAATGCTGGAATCATCTTCAGGATGCTAGAATACACTAAATACAGCAAAAATTTTGAGTCTACAACGTTTAGTTTAGGTGTGAGAGCCAAAATGAACTTTTTATTGCTTTAAGCGCGTTTTCAGCCCCTGATTGTACACTTAAGGTGAAAATGTCAAAATCTTCAAAATGAGCATAAGCACAATGAAATTAATGCTGGAATCATCTTCAGGATGCTAGAATACACTAAATACAGCAAAAATTTTGAGTCTACAACGTTTAGTTTAGGTGTGAGAGCCAAAATGAACTTTTTATTGCTTTAAATGCGTTTTCAGCCTGATTGTGCACTTTAGGTGAAAATGTCAAAATCTTAAAAATGAGCATAAGCACAATGAAATTAATGCTGGAATCATCTTCAGGATGCTAGAATACACTAAATACAGCAAAAAATTTGAGTCTACAACGTTTAGTTTAGGTGTGAGAGCCAAAATGAACTTTTTATTGCTTTAAATGCGTTTTCAGCCTGATTGTGCACTTTAGGTGAAAATGTCAAAATCTTAAAAATGAGCATAAGCACGATGAAATTAATGCTGGAATCATCTTCAGGATGCTAGAATACACTGAATACAGCAAAAATTTTGAGTCTACAACGTTTAGTTTAGGTGTGAGAGCCAAAATGAACTTTTTATTGCTTTAAACGCGTTTTCAGCCCCTGATTGTACACTTAAGGTGAAAATGTCAAAATCTTCAAAATGAGCATAAGCACAATGAAATTAATGCTGGAATCATCTTCAGGATGCTAGAATACACTAAATACAGCAAAAATTTTGAGTCTACAACGTTTAGTTTAGGTGTGAGAGCCAAAATGAACTTTTTATTGCTTTAAATGCGTTTTCAGCCTGATTGTGCACTTTAGGTTAAAATGTCAAAATCTTAAAAATGAGCATAAGCACGATGAAATTAATGCTGGAATCATCTTCAGGATGCTAGAATACACTGAATACAGCAAAAATTTTGAGTCTACAACGTTTAGTTTAGGTGTGAGAGCCAAAATGAACTTTTTATTGCTTTAAACGCGTTTTCAGCCCCTGATTGTACACTTAAGGTGAAAATGTCAAAATCTTCAAAATGAGCATAAGCACAATGAAATTAATGCTGGAATCATCTTCAGGATGCTAGAATACACTAAATACAGCAAAAATTTTGAGTCTACAACGTTTAGTTTAGGTGTGAGAGCCAAAATGAACTTTTTATTGCTTTAAATGCGTTTTCAGCCTGATTGTGCACTTTAGGTGAAAATGTCAAAATCTTAAAAATGAGCATAAGCACAATGAAATTAATGCTGGAATCATCTTCAGGATGCTAGAATACACTAAATACAGCAAAAATTTTGAGTCTACAACGTTTAGTTTAGGTGTGAGAGCCAAAATGAACTTTTTATTGCTTTAAACGCGTTTTCAGCCCCTGATTGTACACTTAAGGTGAAAATGTCAAAATCTTCAAAATGAGCATAAGCACAATGAAATTAATGCTGGAATCATCTTCAGGATGCTAGAATACACTAAATACAGCAAAAATTTTGAGTCTACAACGTTTAGTTTAGGTGTGAGAGCCAAAATGAACTTTTTATTGCTTTAAATGCGTTTTCAGCCTGATTGTGCACTTTAGGTGAAAATGTCAAAATCTTAAAAATGAGCATAAGCACAATGAAATTAATGCTAGAATCATCTTCAGGATGCTAGAATACACTAAATACAGCAAACATTTTGAGTCTACAACGTGTAGTTTAGGTGTGAGAGCCAAAATGAACTTTTTATTGCTTTAAATGCGTTTTCAGCCCCTGATTGTACACTTAAGGTGAAAATGTCAAAATCTTCAAAATGAGCATAAGCACAATGAAATTAATGCTGGAATCATCTTCAGGATGCTAGAATACACTAAATACAGCAAAAATTTTGAGTCTACAACGTTTAGTTTAGGTGTGAGAGCCAAAATGAACTTTTTATTGCTTTCAATGCGTTTTCAGCCTGATTGTGCACTTTAGGTGAAAATGTCAAAATCTTCAAAATGAGCATAAGCACAATGAAATTAATGCTGGAATCATCTTCAGGATGCTAGAATACACTAAATACAGCAAAAATTTTGAGTCTACAACGTTTAGTTTAGGTGTGAGAGCCAAAATGAACTTTTTATTGCTTTAAACGCGTTTTCAGCCTGATTGTGCACTTTAGGTGAAAATGTCAAAATCTTCAAAATGAGCATAAGCACAATGAAATTAATGCTGGAATCATCTTCAGGATGCTAGAATACACTAAATACAGCAAAAATTTTGAGTCTACAACGTTTAGTTTAGGTGTGAGAGCCAAAATGAACTTTTTATTGCTTTAAACGCGTTTTCAGCCCCTGATTGTACACTTAAGGTGAAAATGTCAAAATCTTCAAAATGAGCATAAGCACAATGAAATTAATGCTGGAATCATCTTCAGGATGCTAGAATACACCAAATACAGCAAAAATTTTGAGTCTACAACGTTTAGTTTAGGTGTGAGAGCCAAAATGAACTTTTTATTGCTTTAAATGCGTTTTCAGCCTGATTGTGCACTTTAGGTGAAAATGTCAAAATCTTAAAAATGAGCATAAGCACAATGAAATTAATGCTGGAATCATCTTCAGGATGCTAGAATACACTAAATACAGCAAAAATTTTGAGTCTACAACGTTTAGTTTAGGTGTGAGAGCCAAAATGAACTTTTTATTGCTTTAAACGCGTTTTCAGCCCCTGATTGTACACTTAAGGTGAAAATGTCAAAATCTTCAAAATGAGCATAAGCACAATGAAATTAATGCTGGAATCATCCTCAGGATGCTAGAATACACTAAATACAGCAAAAATTTTGAGTCTACAACATTTAGTATAGGTGTGAGAGCCAAAATGAACTTTTTATTGCTTTAAATGCGTTTTCAGCCTGATTGTGCACTTTAGGTGAAAATGTCAAAATCTTCAAAATGAGCATAAGCACGATGAAATTAATGCTGGAATCATCTTCAGGATGCTAGAATACACTGAATACAGCAAAAATTTTGAGTCTACAACGTTTAGTTTAGGTGTGAGAGCCAAAATGAACTTTTTATTGCTTTAAACGCGTTTTCAGCCCCTGATTGTACACTTAAGATGAAAATGTCAAAATCTTAAAAATGAGCATAAGCACAATGAAATTAATGCTGGAATCATCTTCAGGATGCTAGAATACACTAAATACAGCAAAAATTTTGAGTCTACAACGTTTAGTTTAGGTGTGAGAGCCAAAATGAACTTTTTATTGCTTTAAACGCGTTTTCAGCCCCTGATTGTACACTTAAGGTGAAAATGTCAAAATCTTCAAAATGAGCATAAGCACAATTAAATTAATGCTGGAATCATCTTCAGGATGCTAGAATACACTAAATACAGCAAAAATTTTGAGTCTACAACGTTTAGTTTAGGTGTGAGAGCCAAAATGAACTTTTTATTGCTTTAAATGCGTTTTCAGCCTGATTGTGCACTTTAGGTGAAAATGTCAAAATCTTCAAAATGAGCATAAGCACAATGAAATTAATGCGGGAATCATCTTCAGGATGCTAGAATACACTAAATACAGCAAAAATTTTGAGTCTACAACGTTTAGTTTAGGTGTGAGAGCCAAAATGAACTTTTTATTGCTTTAAACGCGTTTTCAGCCCCTGATTGTACACTTAAGGTGAAAATGTCAAAATCTTCAAAATGAGCATAAGCACAATGAAATTAATGCTGGAATCATCTTCAGGATGCTAGAATACACTAAATACAGCAAAAATTTTGAGTCTACAACGTTTAGTTTAGGTGTGAGAGCCAAAATGAACTTTTTATTGCTTTAAATGCGTTTTCAGCCTGATTGTGCACTTTAGGTGAAAATGTCAAAATCTTAAAAATGAGCATAAGCACGATGAAATTAATGCTGGAATCATCTTCAGGATGCTAGAATACACTGAATACAGCAAAAATTTTGAGTCTACAACGTTTAGTTTAGGTGTGAGAGCCAAAATGAACTTTTTATTGCTTTAAACGCGTTTTCAGCCCCTGATTGTACACTTAAGGTGAAAATGTCAAAATCTTCAAAATGAGCATAAGCACAATGAAATTAATGCTGGAATCATCTTCAGGATGCTAGAATACACTAAATACAGCAAAAATTTTGAGTCTACAACGTTTAGTTTAGGTGTGAGAGCCAAAATGAACTTTTTATTGCTTTAAATGCGTTTTCAGCCTGATTGTGCACTTTAGGTGAAAATGTCAAAATCTTCAAAATGAGCATAAGCACAATGAAATTAATGCTGGAATCATCTTCAGGATGCTAGAATACACTAAATACAGCAAAAAAATTGAGTCTACAACGTTTAGTTTAGGTGTGAGAGCCAAAATGAACTTTTTATTGCTTTAAACGCGTTTTCAGCCCCTTATTGTACACTTAAGGTGAAAATGTCAAAATCTTCAAAATGAGCATAAGCACGATGAAATTAATGCTGGAATCATCCTCAGGATGCTAGAATACACTAAATACAGCAAAAATTTTGAGTCTACAACATTTAGTATAGGTGTGAGAGCCAAAATGAACTTTTTATTGCTTTAAATGCGTTTTCAGCCTGATTGTGCACTTTAGGTGAAAATGTCAAAATCTTCAAAATGAGCATAAGCACGATGAAATTAATGCTGGAATCATCTTCAGGATGCTAGAATACACTGAATACAGCAAAAATTTTGAGTCTACAACGTTTAGTTTAGGTGTGAGAGCCAAAATGAACTTTTTATTGCTTTAAACGCGTTTTCAGCCCCTGATTGTACACTTAAGATGAAAATGTCAAAATCTTAAAAATGAGCATAAGCACAATGAAATTAATGCTGGAATCATCTTCAGGATGCTAAAATACACTAAATACAGCAAAAATTTTGAGTCTACAACGTTTAGTTTAGGTGTGAGAGCCAAAATGAACTTTTTATTGCTTTAAATGCGTTTTCAGCCTGATTGTGCACTTTAGGTGAAAATGTCAAAATCTTAAAAATGAGTATAAGCACAATGAAATTAATGCTGGAATCATCTTCAGGATGCTAGAATACACTAAATACAGCAAAAATTTTGAGTCTACAACGTTTAGTTTAGGTGTGAGAGCCAAAATGAACTTTTTATTGCTTTAAACGCGTTTTCAGCCCCTGATTGTACACTTAAGGTGAAAATGTCAAAATCTTCAAAATGAGCATAAGCACAATGAAATTAATGCTGGAATCATCTTCAGGATGCTAGAATACACTAAATACAGCAAAAATTTTGAGTCTACAACGTTTAGTTTAGGTGTGAGAGCCAAAATGAACTTTTTATTGCTTTAAATGCGTTTTCAGCCTGATTGTGCACTTTAGGTGAAAATGTCAAAATCTTAAAAATGAGCATAAGCACAATGAAATTAATGCTGGAATCATCTTCAGGATGCTAGAATACACTAAATACAGCAAAAATTTTGAGTCTACAACGTTTAGTTTAGGTGTGAGAGCCAAAATGAACTTTTTATTGCTTTAAACGCGTTTTCAGCCCCTGATTGTACACTTAAGGTGAAAATGTCAAAATCTTCAAAATGAGCATAAGCACAATGAAATTAATGCTGGAATCATCTTCAGGATGCTAGAATACACTAAATACAGCAAAAATTTTGAGTCTACAACGTTTATTTTAGGTGTGTGAGCCAAAATGAACTTTTTATTGCTTTAAATGCGTTTTCAGCCTGATTGTGCACTTTAGGTGAAAATGTCAAAATCTTCAAAATGAGCATAAGCACGATGAAATTAATGCTGGAATCATCTTCAGGATGCTAGAATACACTGAATATAGCAAAAATTTTGAGTCTACAACGTTTAGTTTAGGTGTGAGAGCCAAAATGAACTTTTTATTGCTTTAAACTCGTTTTCAGCCCCTGATTGTAAACTTAAGATGAAAATGTCAAAATCTTAAAAATGAGCATAAGCACAATGAAATTAATGCTGGAATCATCTTCAGGATGCTAAAATACACCAAATACAGCAAAAATTTTGAGTCTACAACGTTTAGTTTAGGTGTGAGAGCCAAAATGAACTTTTTATTGCTTTAAATGCGTTTTCAGCCTGATTGTGCACTTTAGGTGAAAATGTCAAAATCTTAAAAATGAGCATAAGCACAATGAAATTAATGCTGGAATCATCTTCAGGATGCTAGAATACACTAAATACAGCAAAAATTTTGAGTCTTCAACGTTTAGTTTAGGTGTGAGAGCCAAAATGAACTTTTTATTGCTTTAAACGCGTTTTCAGCCCCTGATTGTACACTTAAGGTGAAAATGTCAAAATCTTAAAAATGAGCATAAGCACAATGAAATTAATGCTGGAATCATTTTCAGGATGCTAAAATACACTAAATACAGCAAAAATTTTGAGTCTACAACGTTAGTTTAGGTGTGAGAGCCAAAATGAACTTTTTATTGCTTTAAATGCGTTTTCAGCCTGATTGTGCACTTTAGGTGAAAATGTCAAAATCTTAAAAATGAGTATAAGCACAATGAAATTAATGCTGGAATCATCTTCAGGATGCTAGAATACACTAAATACAGCAAAAATTTTGAGTCTACAACGTTTAGTTTAGGTGTGAGAGCCAAAATGAACTTTTTATTGCTTTAAACGCGTTTTCAGCCCCTGATTGTACACTTAAGGTGAAAATGTCAAAATCTTCAAAATGAGCATAAGCACAATGAAATTAATGCTGGAATCATCTTCAGGATGCTAGAATACACTAAATACAGCAAAAATTTTGAGTCTACAACGTTTAGTTTAGGTGTGAGAGCCAAAATGAACTTTTTATTGCTTTAAATGCGTTTTCAGCCTGATTGTGCACTTTAGGTGAAAATGTCAAAATCTTAAAAATGAGCATAAGCACAATGAAATTAATGCTGGAATCATCTTCAGGATGCTAGAATACACTAAATACAGCAAAAATTTTGAGTCTACAACGTTTAGTTTAGGTGTGAGAGCCAAAATGAACTTTTTATTGCTTTAAACGCGTTTTCAGCCCCTGATTGTACACTTAAGGTGAAAATGTCAAAATCTTCAAAATGAGCATAAGCACAATGAAATTAATGCTGGAATCATCTTCAGGATGCTAGAATACACTAAATACAGCAAAAATTTTGAGTCTACAACGTTTATTTTAGGTGTGTGAGCCAAAATGAACTTTTTATTGCTTTAAATGCGTTTTCAGCCTGATTGTGCACTTTAGGTGAAAATGTCAAAATCTTCAAAATGAGCATAAGCACGATGAAATTAATGCTGGAATCATCTTCAGGATGCTAGAATACACTGAATATAGCAAAAATTTTGAGTCTACAACGTTTAGTTTAGGTGTGAGAGCCAAAATGAACTTTTTATTGCTTTAAACTCGTTTTCAGCCCCTGATTGTAAACTTAAGATGAAAATGTCAAAATCTTAAAAATGAGCATAAGCACAATGAAATTAATGCTGGAATCATCTTCAGGATGCTAAAATACACCAAATACAGCAAAAATTTTGAGTCTACAACGTTTAGTTTAGGTGTGAGAGCCAAAATGAACTTTTTATTGCTTTAAATGCGTTTTCAGCCTGATTGTGCACTTTAGGTGAAAATGTCAAAATCTTAAAAATGAGCATAAGCACAATGAAATTAATGCTGGAATCATCTTCAGGATGCTAGAATACACTAAATACAGCAAAAATTTTGAGTCTTCAACGTTTAGTTTAGGTGTGAGAGCCAAAATGAACTTTTTATTGCTTTAAACGCGTTTTCAGCCCCTGATTGTACACTTAAGGTGAAAATGTCAAAATCTTCAAAATGAGCATAAGCACAATGAAATTAATGCTGGAATCATCCTCAGGATGCTAGAATACACTAAATACAGCAAAAATTTTGAGTCTACAACATTTAGTATAGATGTGAGAGCCAAAATGAACTTTTTATTGCTTTAAATGCGTTTTCAGCCTGATTGTGCACTTTAGGTGAAAATGTCAAAATCTTCAAAATGAGCATAAGCACGATGAAATTAATGCTGGAATCATCTTCAGGATGCTAGAATACACTGAATACAGCAAAAATTTTGAGTCTACAACGTTTAGTTTAGGTGTGAGAGCCAAAATGAACTTTTTATTGCTTTAAACGCGTTTTCAGCCCCTGATTGTACACTTAAGATGAAAATGTCAAAATCTTAAAAATGAGCATAAGCACAATGAAATTAATGCTGGAATCATCTTCAGGATGCTAGAATACACTAAATACAGCAAAAATTTTGAGTCTACAACGTTTAGTTTAGGTGTGAGAGCAAAAATGAACTTTTTATTGCTTTAAACGCGTTTTCAGCCCCTGATTGTACACTTAAGGTGAAAATGTCAAAATCTTCAAAATGAGCATAAGCACAATGAAATTAATGCTGGAATCATCTTCAGGATGCTAGAATACACTAAATACAGCAAAAATTTTGATTCTACAACGTTTAGTTTAGGTGTGAGAGCCAAAATGAACTTTTTATTGCTTTAAATGCGTTTTCAGCCTGATTGTGCACTTTAGGTGAAAATGTCAAAATCTTAAAAATGAGCATAAGCACAATTAAATTAATGCTGGAGTCATCTTCAGGATGCTAGAATACACAAAATACAGCAAAAATTTTGAGTCTACAACGTTTAGTTTAGGTGTGAGAGCCAAAATGAACTTTTTATTGCTTTAAACGCGTTTTCAGCCCCTGATTGTACACTTAAGGTGAAAATGTCAAAATCTTCAAAATGAGCATAAGCACAATGAAATTAATGCTGGAATCATCTTCAGGATGCTAGAATACACTAAATACAGCAAAAATTTTGAGTTTACAACGTTTAGTTTAGGTGTGAGAGCCAAAATGAACTTTTTATTGCTTTAAATGCGTTTTCAGCCTGATTGTGCACTTTAGGTGAAAATGTCAAAATCTTAAAAATGAGCATAAGCACAATGAAATTAATGCTGGAATCATCTTCAGGATGCTAGAATACACTAAATACAGCAAAAATTTTGAGTCTACAACGTTTAGTTTAGGTGTGAGAGCCAAAATGAACTTTTTATTGCTTTAAACGCGTTTTCAGCCCCTGATTGTACACTTAAGGTGAAAATGTCAAAATCTTCAAAATGAGCATAAGCACAATGAAATTAATGCTGGAATCATCTTCAGGATGCTAGAATACACTAAATACAGCAAAAATTTTGAGTCTACAACGTTTAGTTTAGGTGTGAGAGCCAAAATGAACTTTTTATTGCTTTAAACGCGTTTTCAGCCCCTGATTGTACACTTAAGGTGAAAATGTCAAAATCTTCAAAATGAGCATAAGCACAATGAAATTAATGCTGGAATCATCTTCAGGATGCTAGAATACACTAAATACAGCAAAAATTTTGAGTCTACAACGTTTAGTTTAGGTGTGAGAGCCAAAATGAACTTTTTATTGCTTTAAATGCGTTTTCAGCCTGATTGTGCACTTTAGGTGAAAATGTCAAAATCTTAAAAATGAGCATAAGCACGATGAAATTAATGCTGGAATCATCTTCAGGATGCTAGAATACACTGAATACAGCAAAAATTTTGAGTCTACAACGTTTAGTTTAGGTGTGAGAGCCGAAATGAACTTTTTATTGCTTTAAACTCGTTTTCAGCCCCTGATTGTAAACTTAAGATGAAAATGTCAAAATCTTAAAAATGAGCATAAGCACAATGAAATTAATGCTGGAATCATCTTCAGGATGCTAAAATACACCAAATACAGCAAAAATTTTGAGTCTACAACGTTTAGTTTAGGTGTGAGAGCCAAAATGAACTTTTTATTGCTTTAAATGCGTTTTCAGCCTGATTGTGCACTTTAGGTGAAAATGTCAAAATCTTAAAAATGAGCATAAGCACAATTAAATTAATGCTGGAATCATCTTCAGGATGCTAGAATACACTAAATACAGCAAAAATTTTGAGTCTACAACGTTTAGTTTAGGTGTGAGAGCCAAAATGAACTTTTTATTGCTTTAAACGCGTTTTCAGCCCCTGATTGTACACTTAAGGTGAAAATGTCAAAATCTTCAAAATGAGCATAAGCACAATGAAATTAATGCTGGAATCATCCTCAGGATGCTAGAATACACTAAATACAGCAAAAATTTTGAGTCTACAACATTTAGTATAGGTGTGAGAGCCAAAATGAACTTTTTATTGCTTTAAACGCGTTTTCAGCCTGATTGTGCACTTTAGGTGAAAATGTCAAAATCTTCAAAATGAGCATAAGCACGATGAAATTAATGCTGGAATCATCTTCAGGATGCTAGAATACACTGAATACAGCAAAAATTTTGAGTCTACAACGTTTAGTTTAGGTGTGAGAGCCAAAATGAACTTTTTATTGCTTTAAATGCGTTTTCAGCCTGATTGTGCACTTTAGGTGAAAATGTCAAAATCTTAAAAATGAGCATAAGCACAATTAAATTAATGCTGGAGTCATCTTCAGGATGCTAGAATACACTAAATACAGCAAAAATTTTGAGTCTACAACGTTTAGTTTAGGTGTGAGAGCCAAAATGAACTTTTTATTGCTTTAAACGCGTTTTCAGCCCCTGATTGTACACTTAAGGTGAAAATGTCAAAATCTTCAAAATGAGCATAAGCACAATGAAATTAATGCTGGAATCATCTTCAGGATGCTAGAATACACTAAATACAGCAAAAATTTTGAGTCTACAACGTTTAGTTTAGGTGTGAGAGCCAAAATGAACTTTTTATTGCTTTAAACGCGTTTTCAGCCCCTGATTGTACACTTAAGGTGAAAATGTCAAAATCTTCAAAATGAGCATAAGCACAATGAAATTAATGCTGGAATCATCTTCAGGATGCTAGAATACACTAAATACAGCAAAAATTTTGAGTCTACAACGTTTAGTTTAGGTGTGAGAGCCAAAATGAACTTTTTATTGCTTTAAACGCGTTTTCAGCCCCTGATTGTACACTTAAGGTGAAAATGTCAAAATCTTCAAAATGAGCATAAGCACAATGAAATTAATGCTGGAATCATCTTCAGGATGCTAAAATACACCAAATACAGCAAAAATTTTGAGTCTACAACGTTTAGTTTAGGTGTGAGAGCCAAAATGAACTTTTTATTGCTTTAAATGCGTTTTCAGCCTGATTGTGCACTTTAGGTGAAAATGTCAAAATCTTAAAAATGAGCATAAGCACAATTAAATTAATGCTGGAATCATCTTCAGGATGCTAGAATACACTAAATACAGCAAAAATTTTGAGTCTACAACGTTTAGTTTAGGTGTGAGAGCCAAAATGAACTTTTTATTGCTTTAAACGCGTTTTCAGCCCCTGATTGTACACTTAAGGTGAAAATGTCAAAATCTTCAAAATGAGCATAAGCACAATGAAATTAATGCTGGAATCATCCTCAGGATGCTAGAATACACTAAATACAGCAAAAATTTTGAGTCTACAACATTTAGTATAGGTGTGAGAGCCAAAATGAACTTTTTATTGCTTTAAATGCGTTTTCAGCCTGATTGTGCACTTTAGGTGAAAATGTCAAAATCTTCAAAATGAGCATAAGCACGATGAAATTAATGCTGGAATCATCTTCAGGATGCTAGAATACACTGAATACAGCAAAAATTTTGAGTCTACAACGTTTAGTTTAGGTGTGAGAGCCAAAATGAACTTTTTATTGCTTTAAACGCGTTTTCAGCCCCTGATTGTACACTTAAGATGAAAATGTCAAAATCTTAAAAATGAGCATAAGCACAATGAAATTAATGCTGGAATCATCTTCAGGATGCTAGAATACACTAAATACAGCAAAAATTTTGAGTCTACAACGTTTAGTTTAGGTGTGAGAGCCAAAATGAACTTTTTATTGCTTTAAACGCGTTTTCAGCCCCTGATTGTACACTTAAGGTGAAAATGTCAAAATCTTCAAAATGAGCATAAGCACAATGAAATTAATGCTGGAATCATCTTCAGGATGCTAGAATACACTAAATACAGCAAAAATTTTGAGTCTACAACGTTTATTTTAGGTGTGTGAGCCAAAATGAACTTTTTATTGCTTTAAATGCGTTTTCAGCCTGATTGTGCACTTTAGGTGAAAATGTCAAAATCTTCAAAATGAGCATAAGCACAATGAAATTAATGCTGGAATCATCCTCAGGATGCTAGAATACACTAAATACAGCAAAAATTTTGAGTCTACAACATTTAGTATAGGTGTGAGAGCCAAAATGAACTTTTTATTGCTTTAAACGCGTTTTCAGCCTGATTGTGCACTTTAGGTGAAAATGTCAAAATCTTCAAAATGAGCATAAGCACGATGAAATTAATGCTGGAATCATCTTCAGGATGCTAGAATACACTGAATACAGCAAAAATTTTGAGTCTACAACGTTTAGTTTAGGTGTGAGAGCCAAAATGAACTTTTTATTGCTTTAAACGCGTTTTCAGCCCCTGATTGTACACTTAAGATGAAAATGTCAAAATCTTAAAAATGAGCATAAGCACAATGAAATTAATGCTGGAATCATCTTCAGGATGCTAGAATACACTAAATACAGCAAAAATTTTGAGTCTACAACGTTTAGTTTAGGTGTGAGAGCCAAAATGAACTTTTTATTGCTTTAAACGCGTTTTCAGCCCCTGATTGTACACTTAAGGTGAAAATGTCAAAATCTTCAAAATGAGCATAAGCACAATGAAATTAATGCTGGAATCATCTTCAGGATGCTAGAATACACTAAATACAGCAAAAATTTTGAGTCTACAACGTTTAGTTTAGGTGTGAGAGCCAAAATGAACTTTTTATTGCTTTAAATGCGTTTTCAGCCTGATTGTGCACTTTAGGTGAAAATGTCAAAATCTTAAAAATGAGCATAAGCACAATTAAATTAATGCTGGAGTCATCTTCAGGATGCTAGAATACACTAAATACAGCAAAAATTTTGAGTCTACAACGTTTAGTTTAGGTGTGAGAGCCAAAATGAACTTTTTATTGCTTTAAACGCGTTTTCAGCCCCTGATTGTACACTTAAGGTGAAAATGTCAAAATCTTCAAAATGAGCATAAGCACAATGAAATTAATGCTGGAATCATCTTCAGGATGCTAGAATACACTAAATACAGCAAAAATTTTGAGTCTACAACGTTTAGTTTAGGTGTGAGAGCCAAAATGAACTTTTTATTGCTTTAAACGCGTTTTCAGCCCCTGATTGTACACTTAAGGTGAAAATGTCAAAATCTTCAAAATGAGCATAAGCACAATGAAATTAATGCTGGAATCATCTTCAGGATGCTAGAATACACTAAATACAGCAAAAATTTTGAGTCTACAACGTTTAGTTTAGGTGTGAGAGCCAAAATGAACTTTTTATTGCTTTAAACGCGTTTTCAGCCCCTGATTGTACACTTAAGGTGAAAATGTCAAAATCTTCAAAATGAGCATAAGCACAATGAAATTAATGCTGGAATCATCTTCAGGATGCTAAAATACACCAAATACAGCAAAAATTTTGAGTCTACAACGTTTAGTTTAGGTGTGAGAGCCAAAATGAACTTTTTATTGCTTTAAATGCGTTTTCAGCCTGATTGTGCACTTTAGGTGAAAATGTCAAAATCTTAAAAATGAGCATAAGCACAATTAAATTAATGCTGGAATCATCTTCAGGATGCTAGAATACACTAAATACAGCAAAAATTTTGAGTCTACAACGTTTAGTTTAGGTGTGAGAGCCAAAATGAACTTTTTATTGCTTTAAACGCGTTTTCAGCCCCTGATTGTACACTTAAGGTGAAAATGTCAAAATCTTCAAAATGAGCATAAGCACAATGAAATTAATGCTGGAATCATCCTCAGGATGCTAGAATACACTAAATACAGCAAAAATTTTGAGTCTACAACATTTAGTATAGGTGTGAGAGCCAAAATGAACTTTTTATTGCTTTAAATGCGTTTTCAGCCTGATTGTGCACTTTAGGTGAAAATGTCAAAATCTTCAAAATGAGCATAAGCACGATGAAATTAATGCTGGAATCATCTTCAGGATGCTAGAATACACTGAATACAGCAAAAATTTTGAGTCTACAACGTTTAGTTTAGGTGTGAGAGCCAAAATGAACTTTTTATTGCTTTAAACGCGTTTTCAGCCCCTGATTGTACACTTAAGATGAAAATGTCAAAATCTTAAAAATGAGCATAAGCACAATGAAATTAATGCTGGAATCATCTTCAGGATGCTAGAATACACTAAATACAGCAAAAATTTTGAGTCTACAACGTTTAGTTTAGGTGTGAGAGCCAAAATGAACTTTTTATTGCTTTAAACGCGTTTTCAGCCCCTGATTGTACACTTAAGGTGAAAATGTCAAAATCTTCAAAATGAGCATAAGCACAATGAAATTAATGCTGGAATCATCTTCAGGATGCTAGAATACACTAAATACAGCAAAAATTTTGAGTCTACAACGTTTAGTTTAGGTGTGAGAGCCAAAATGAACTTTTTATTGCTTTAAATGCGTTTTCAGCCTGATTGTGCACTTTAGGTGAAAATGTCAAAATCTTAAAAATGAGCATAAGCACAATTAAATTAATGCTGGAGTCATCTTCAGGATGCTAGAATACACTAAATACAGCAAAAATTTTGAGTCTACAACGTTTAGTTTAGGTGTGAGAGCCAAAATGAACTTTTTATTGCTTTAACGCGTTTTCAGCCCCTGATTGTACACTTAAGGTGAAAATGTCAAAATCTTCAAAATGAGCATAAGCACAATGAAATTAATGCTGGAATCATCTTCAGGATGCTAGAATACACTAAATACAGCAAAAATTTTGAGTTTACAACGTTTAGTTTAGGTGTGAGAGCCAAAATGAACTTTTTATTGCTTTAAATGCGTTTTCAGCCTGATTGTGCACTTTAGGTGAAAATGTCAAAATCTTAAAAATGAGCATAAGCACAATGAAATTAATGCTGGAATCATCTTCAGGATGCTAGAATACACTAAATACAGCAAAAATTTTGAGTCTACAACGTTTAGTTTAGGTGTGAGAGCCAAAATGAACTTTTTATTGCTTTAAACGCGTTTTCAGCCCCTGATTGTACACTTAAGGTGAAAATGTCAAAATCTTCAAAATGAGCATAAGCACAATGAAATTAATGCTGGAATCATCTTCAGGATGCTAGAATACACTAAATACAGCAAAAATTTTGAGTCTACAACGTTTAGTTTAGGTGTGAGAGCCAAAATGAACTTTTTATTGCTTTAAACGCGTTTTCAGCCCCTGATTGTACACTTAAGGTGAAAATGTCAAAATCTTCAAAATGAGCATAAGCACAATGAAATTAATGCTGGAATCATCTTCAGGATGCTAGAATACACTAAATACAGCAAAAATTTTGAGTCTACAACGTTTAGTTTAGGTGTGAGAGCCAAAATGAACTTTTTATTGCTTTAAATGCGTTTTCAGCCTGATTGTGCACTTTAGGTGAAAATGTCAAAATCTTAAAAATGAGCATAAGCACAATTAAATTAATGCTGGAATCATCTTCAGGATGCTAGAATACACTAAATACAGCAAAAATTTTGAGTCTACAACGTTTATTTTAGGTGTGTGAGCCAAAATGAACTTTTTATTGCTTTAAATGCGTTTTCAGCCTGATTGTGCACTTTAGGTGAAAATGTCAAAATCTTCAAAATGAGCATAAGCACGATGAAATTAATGCTGGAATCATCTTCAGGATGCTAGAATACACTGAATACAGCAAAAATTTTGAGTCTACAACGTTTAGTTTAGGTGTGAGAGCCAAAATGAACTTTTTATTGCTTTAAACGCGTTTTCAGCCCCTGATTGTACACTTAAGGTGAAAATGTCCAAATCTTCAAAATGAGCATAAGCACAATGAAATTAATGCTGGAATCATCTTCAGGATGCTAGAATACACTAAATACAGCAAAAATTTTGAGTCTACAACGTTTAGTTTAGGTGTGAGAGCCAAAATGAACTTTTTATTGCTTTAAATGCGTTTTCAGCCTGATTGTGCACTTTAGGTGAAAATGTCAAAATCTTAAAAATGAGCATAAGCACAATTAAATTAATGCTGGAATCATCTTCAGGATGCTAGAATACACTAAATACAGCAAAAAATTTGAGTCTACAACGTTTAGTTTAGGTGTGAGAGCCAAAATGAACTTTTTATTGCTTTAAACGCGTTTTCAGCCCCTGATTGTACACTTAAGGTGAAAATGTCAAAATCTTCAAAATGAGCATAAGCACAATGAAATTAATGCTGGAATCATCTTCAGGATGCTAGAATACACTAAATACAGCAAAAATTTTGAGTCTACAACGTTTAGTTTAGGTGTGAGAGCCAAAATGAACTTTTTATTGCTTTAAATGCGTTTTCAGCCTGATTGTGCACTTTAGGTGAAAATGTCAAAATGTTAAAAATGAGCATAAGCACAATGAAATTAATGCTGGAATCATCTTCAGGATGCTAGAATACACTAAATACAGCAAAAAATTTGAGTCTACAACGTTTAGTTTAGGTGTGAGAGCCAAAATGAACTTTTTATTGCTTTAAACGCGTTTTCAGACCCTGATTGTACACTTAAGGTGAAAATGTCAAAATCTTCAAAATGAGCATAAGCACAATGAAATTAATGCTGGAATCATCTTCTGGATGCTAGAATACACTAAATACAGCAAAAATTTTGAGTCTACAACGTTTAGTTTAGGTGTGAGAGCCAAAATGAACTTTTTATTGCTTTAAATGCGTTTTCAGCCTGATTGTGCACTTTAGGTGAAAATGTCAAAATCTTAAAAATGAGCATAAGCACGATGAAATTAATGCTGGAATCATCTTCAGGATGCTAGAATACACTAAATACAGCAAAAATTTTGAGTCTACAACGTTTAGTTTAGGTGTGAGAGCCAAAATGAACTTTTTATTGCTTTAAACGCGTTTTCAGCCCCTGATTGTACACTTAAGGTGAAAATGTCAAAATCTTCAAAATGAGCATAAGCACAATGAAATTAATGCTGGAATCATCTTCAGGATGCTAGAATACACTAAAGACAGCAAAATTTTTGAGTCTACAACGTTTAGTTTAGGTGTGAGAGCCAAAATGAACTTTTTATTGCTTTAAACGCGTTTTCAGCCCCTGATTGTACACTTAAGGTGAAAATGTCAAAATCTTCAAAATGAGCAGAAGCACAATGAAATTAATGCTGGAATCATCTTCAGGATGCTAGAATACACTAAATACAGCAAAAATTTTGAGTCTACAACGTTTAGTTTAGGTGTGAGAGCCAAAATGAACTTTTTATTGCTTTAAATGCGTTTTCAGCCTGATTGTGCACTTTAGGTGAAAATGTCAAAATCTTAAAAATGAGCATAAGCACAATTAAATTAATGCTGGAATCATCTTCAGGATGCTAGAATACACTAAATACAGCAAAAATTTTGAGTCTACAACGTTTAGTTTAGGTGTGAGAGCCAAAATGAACTTTTTATTGCTTTAAACGCGTTTTCAGCCCCTGATTGTACACTTAAGGTGAAAATGTCAAAATCTTCAAAATGAGCATAAGCACAATGAAATTAATGCTGGAATCATCTTCAGGATGCTAGAATACACTAAATACAGCAAAAATTTTGAGTCTACAACGTTTATTTTAGGTGTGTGAGCCAAAATGAACTTTTTATTGCTTTAAATGCGTTTTCAGCCTGATTGTGCACTTTAGGTGAAAATGTCAAAATCTTCAAAATGAGCATAAGCACGATGAAATTAATGCTGGAATCATCTTCAGGATGCTAGAATACACTGAATACAGCAAAAATTTTGAGTCTACAACGTTTAGTTTAGGTGTGAGAGCCAAAATGAACTTTTTATTGCTTTAAACGCGTTTTCAGCCCCTGATTGTACACTTAAGGTGAAAATGTCCAAATCTTCAAAATGAGCATAAGCACAATGAAATTAATGCTGGAATCATCTTCAGGATGCTAGAATACACTAAATACAGCAAAAATTTTGAGTCTACAACGTTTAGTTTAGGTGTGAGAGCCAAAATGAACTTTTTATTGCTTTAAATGCGTTTTCAGCCTGATTGTGCACTTTAGGTGAAAATGTCAAAATCTTAAAAATGAGCATAAGCACAATTAAATTAATGCTGGAATCATCTTCAGGATGCTAGAATACACTAAATACAGCAAAAATTTTGAGTCTACAACGTTTAGTTTAGGTGTGAGAGCCAAAATGAACTTTTTATTGCTTTAAACGCGTTTTCAGCCCCTGATTGTACACTTAAGGTGAAAATGTCAAAATCTTCAAAATGAGCATAAGCACAATGAAATTAATGCTGGAATCATCTTCAGGATGCTAGAATACACTAAATACAGCAAAAATTTTGAGTCTACAACGTTTAGTTTAGGTGTGAGAGCCAAAATGAACTTTTTATTGCTTTAAATGCGTTTTCAGCCTGATTGTGCACTTTAGCTGAAAATGTCAAAATCTTAAAAATGAGCATAAGCACAATGAAATTAATGCTGGAATCATCTTCAGGATGCTAGAATACACTAAATACAGCAAAAAATTTGAGTCTACAACGTTTAGTTTAGGTGTGAGAGCCAAAATGAACTTTTTATTGCTTTAAACGCGTTTTCAGCCCCTGATTGTACACTTAAGATGAAAATGTCAAAATCTTAAAAATGAGCATAAGCACAATGAAATTAATGCTGGAATCATCTTCAGGATGCTAGAATACACTAAATACAGCAAAAATTTTGAGTCTACAACGTTTAGTTTAGGTGTGAGAGCCAAAATGAACTTTTTATTGCTTTAAACGCGTTTTCAGCCCCTGATTGTACACTTAAGGTGAAAATGTCAAAATCTTCAAAATGAGCATAAGCACAATGAAATTAATGCTGGAATCATCTTCAGGATGCTAGAATACACTAAATACAGCAAAAATTTTGAGTCTACAACGTTTAGTTTAGGTGTGAGAGCCAAAATGAACTTTTTATTGCTTTAAATGCGTTTTCAGCCTGATTGTGCACTTTAGGTGAAAATGTCAAAATCTTAAAAATGAGCATAAGCACAATTAAATTAATGCTGGAGTCATCTTCAGGATGCTAGAATACACTAAATACAGCAAAAATTTTGAGTCTACAACGTTTAGTTTAGGTGTGAGAGCCAAAATGAACTTTTTATTGCTTTAAACGCGTTTTCAGCCCCTGATTGTACACTTAAGGTGAAAATGTCAAAATCTTCAAAATGAGCATAAGCACAATGAAATTAATGCTGGAATCATCTTCAGGATGCTAGAATACACTAAATACAGCAAAAATTTTGAGTTTACAACGTTTAGTTTAGGTGTGAGAGCCAAAATGAACTTTTTATTGCTTTAAATGCGTTTTCAGCCTGATTGTGCACTTTAGGTGAAAATGTCAAAATCTTAAAAATGAGCATAAGCACAATGAAATTAATGCTGGAATCATCTTCAGGATGCTAGAATACACTAAATACAGCAAAAATTTTGAGTCTACAACGTTTAGTTTAGGTGTGAGAGCCAAAATGAACTTTTTATTGCTTTAAACGCGTTATCAGCCCCTGATTGTACACTTAAGGTGAAAATGTCAAAATCTTCAAAATGAGCATAAGCACAATGAAATTAATGCTGGAATCATCTTCAGGATGCTAGAATACACTAAATACAGCAAAAATTTTGAGTCTACAACGTTTAGTTTAGGTGTGAGAGCCAAAATGAACTTTTTATTGCTTTAAACGCGTTTTCAGCCCCTGATTGTACACTTAAGGTGAAAATGTCAAAATCTTCAAAATGAGCATAAGCACAATGAAATTAATGCTGGAATCATCTTCAGGATGCTAGAATACACTAAATACAGCAAAAATTTTGAGTCTACAACGTTTAGTTTAGGTGTGAGAGCCAAAATGAACTTTTTATTGCTTTAAATGCGTTTTCAGCCTGATTGTGCACTTTAGGTGAAAATGTCAAAATCTTAAAAATGAGCATAAGCACAATTAAATTAATGCTGGAATCATCTTCAGGATGCTAGAATACACTAAATACAGCAAAAATTTTGAGTCTACAACGTTTATTTTAGGTGTGTGAGCCAAAATGAACTTTTTATTGCTTTAAATGCGTTTTCAGCCTGATTGTGCACTTTAGGTGAAAATGTCAAAATCTTCAAAATGAGCATAAGCACGATGAAATTAATGCTGGAATCATCTTCAGGATGCTAGAATACACTGAATACAGCAAAAATTTTGAGTCTACAACGTTTAGTTTAGGTGTGAGAGCCAAAATGAACTTTTTATTGCTTTAAACGCGTTTTCAGCCCCTGATTGTACACTTAAGGTGAAAATGTCCAAATCTTCAAAATGAGCATAAGCACAATGAAATTAATGCTGGAATCATCTTCAGGATGCTAGAATACACTAAATACAGCAAAAATTTTGAGTCTACAACGTTTAGTTTAGGTGTGAGAGCCAAAATGAACTTTTTATTGCTTTAAATGCGTTTTCAGCCTGATTGTGCACTTTAGGTGAAAATGTCAAAATCTTAAAAATGAGCATAAGCACAATTAAATTAATGCTGGAATCATCTTCAGGATGCTAGAATACACTAAATACAGCAAAAAATTTGAGTCTACAACGTTTAGTTTAGGTGTGAGAGCCAAAATGAACTTTTTATTGCTTTAAACGCGTTTTCAGCCCCTGATTGTACACTTAAGGTGAAAATGTCAAAATCTTCAAAATGAGCATAAGCACAATGAAATTAATGCTGGAATCATCTTCAGGATGCTAGAATACACTAAATACAGCAAAAATTTTGAGTCTACAACGTTTAGTTTAGGTGTGAGAGCCAAAATGAACTTTTTATTGCTTTAAATGCGTTTTCAGCCTGATTGTGCACTTTAGGTGAAAATGTCAAAATGTTAAAAATGAGCATAAGCACAATGAAATTAATGCTGGAATCATCTTCAGGATGCTAGAATACACTAAATACAGCAAAAAATTTGAGTCTACAACGTTTAGTTTAGGTGTGAGAGCCAAAATGAACTTTTTATTGCTTTAAACGCGTTTTCAGACCCTGATTGTACACTTAAGGTGAAAATGTCAAAATCTTCAAAATGAGCATAAGCACAATGAAATTAATGCTGGAATCATCTTCAGGATGCTAGAATACACTAAATACAGCAAAAATTTTGAGTCTACAACGTTTAGTTTAGGTGTGAGAGCCAAAATGAACTTTTTATTGCTTTAAATGCGTTTTCAGCCTGATTGTGCACTTTAGGTGAAAATGTCAAAATCTTAAAAATGAGCATTAGCACGATGAAATTAATGCTGGAATCATCTTCAGGATGCTAGAATACACTAAATACAGCAAAAATTTTGAGTCTACAACGTTTAGTTTAGGTGTGAGAGCCAAAATGAACTTTTTATTGCTTTAAACGCGTTTTCAGCCCCTGATTGTACACTTAAGGTGAAAATGTCAAAATCTTCAAAATGAGCATAAGCACAATGAAATTAATGCTGGAATCATCTTCAGGATGCTAGAATACACTAAAGACAGCAAAATTTTTGAGTCTACAACGTTTAGTTTAGGTGTGAGAGCCAAAATGAACTTTTTATTGCTTTAAACGCGTTTTCAGCCCCTGATTGTACACTTAAGGTGAAAATGTCAAAATCTTCAAAATGAGCAGAAGCACAATGAAATTAATGCTGGAATCATCTTCAGGATGCTAGAATACACTAAATACAGCAAAAATTTTGAGTCTACAACGTTTAGTTTAGGTGTGAGAGCCAAAATGAACTTTTTATTGCTTTAAATGCGTTTTCAGCCTGATTGTGCACTTTAGGTGAAAATGTCAAAATCTTAAAAATGAGCATAAGCACAATTAAATTAATGCTGGAATCATCTTCAGGATGCTAGAATACACTAAATACAGCAAAAATTTTGAGTCTACAACGTTTAGTTTAGGTGTGAGAGCCAAAATGAACTTTTTATTGCTTTAAACGCGTTTTCAGCCCCTGATTGTACACTTAAGGTGAAAATGTCAAAATCTTCAAAATGAGCATAAGCACAATGAAATTAATGCTGGAATCATCTTCAGGATGCTAGAATACACTAAATACAGCAAAAATTTTGAGTCTACAACGTTTATTTTAGGTGTGTGAGCCAAAATGAACTTTTTATTGCTTTAAATGCGTTTTCAGCCTGATTGTGCACTTTAGGTGAAAATGTCAAAATCTTCAAAATGAGCATAAGCACGATGAAATTAATGCTGGAATCATCTTCAGGATGCTAGAATACACTGAATACAGCAAAAATTTTGAGTCTACAACGTTTAGTTTAGGTGTGAGAGCCAAAATGAACTTTTTATTGCTTTAAACGCGTTTTCAGCCCCTGATTGTACACTTAAGGTGAAAATGTCCAAATCTTCAAAATGAGCATAAGCACAATGAAATTAATGCTGGAATCATCTTCAGGATGCTAGAATACACTAAATACAGCAAAAATTTTGAGTCTACAACGTTTAGTTTAGGTGTGAGAGCCAAAATGAACTTTTTATTGCTTTAAATGCGTTTTCAGCCTGATTGTGCACTTTAGGTGAAAATGTCAAAATCTTAAAAATGAGCATAAGCACAATTAAATTAATGCTGGAATCATCTTCAGGATGTTAGAATACACTAAATACAGCAAAAATTTTGAGTCTACAACGTTTAGTTTAGGTGTGAGAGCCAAAATGAACTTTTTATTGCTTTAAACGCGTTTTCAGCCCCTGATTGTACACTTAAGGTGAAAATGTCAAAATCTTCAAAATGAGCATAAGCACAATGAAATTAATGCTGGAATCATCTTCAGGATGCTAGAATACACTAAATACAGCAAAAATTTTGAGTCTACAACGTTTAGTTTAGGTGTGAGAGCCAAAATGAACTTTTTATTGCTTTAAATGCGTTTTCAGCCTGATTGTGCACTTTAGCTGAAAATGTCAAAATCTTAAAAATGAGCATAAGCACAATGAAATTAATGCTGGAATCATCTTCAGGATGCTAGAATACACTAAATACAGCAAAAAATTTGAGTCTACAACGTTTAGTTTAGGTGTGAGAGCCAAAATGAACTTTTTATTGCTTTAAACGCGTTTTCAGACCCTGATTGTACACTTAAGGTGAAAATGTCAAAATCTTCAAAATGAGCATAAGCACAATGAAATTAATGCTGGAATCATCTTCAGGATGCTAGAATACACTAAATACAGCAAAAATTTTGAGTCTACAACGTTTAGTTTAGGTGTGAGAGCCAAAATGAACTTTTTATTGCTTTAAATGCGTTTTCAGCCTGATTGTGCACTTTAGGTGAAAATGTCAAAATCTTAAAAATGAGCATAAGCACGATGAAATTAATGCTGGAATCATCTTCAGGATGCTAGAATACACTGAATACAGCAAAAATTTTGAGTCTACAACGTTTAGTTTAGGTGTGAGAGCCAAAACGAACTTTTTATTGCTTTAAACGCGTTTTCAGCCCCTGATTGTACACTTAAGGTGAAAATGTCAAAATCTTCAAAATGAGCATAAGCACAATGAAATTAATGCTGGAATCATCTTCAGGATGCTAGAATACACTAAATACAGCAAAAATTTTGAGTCTACAACGTTTAGTTTAGGTGTGAGAGCCAAAATGAACTTTTTATTGCTTTAAATGCGTTTTCAGCCTGATTGTGCACTTTAGGTGAAAATGTCAAAATCTTAAAAATGAGCATAAGCACAATTAAATTAATGCTGGAATCATCTTCAGGATGCTAGAATACACTAAATACAGCAAAAATTTTGAGTCTACAACGTTTAGTTTAGGTGTGAGAGCCAAAATGAACTTTTTATTGCTTTAAACGCGTTTTCAGCCCCTGATTGTACACTTAAGGTGAAAATGTCAAAATCTTCAAAATGAGCATAAGCACAATGAAATTAATGCTGGAATCATCTTCAGGATGCTAGAATACACTAAATACAGCAAAAATTTTGAGTCTACAACGTTTATTTTAGGTGTGTGAGCCAAAATGAACTTTTTATTGCTTTAAATGCGTTTTCAGCCTGATTGTGCACTTTAGGTGAAAATGTCAAAATCTTCAAAATGAGCATAAGCACGATGAAATTAATGCTGGAATCATCTTCAGGATGCTAGAATACACTGAATACAGCAAAAATTTTGAGTCTACAACGTTTAGTTTAGGTGTGAGAGCCAAAATGAACTTTTTATTGCTTTAAACGCGTTTTCAGCCCCTGATTGTACACTTAAGGTGAAAATGTCCAAATCTTCAAAATGAGCATAAGCACAATGAAATTAATGCTGGAATCATCTTCAGGATGCTAGAATACACTAAATACAGCAAAAATTTTGAGTCTACAACGTTTAGTTTAGGTGTGAGAGCCAAAATGAACTTTTTATTGCTTTAAATGCGTTTTCAGCCTGATTGTGCACTTTAGGTGAAAATGTCAAAATCTTAAAAATGAGCATAAGCACAATTAAATTAATGCTGGAATCATCTTCAGGATGTTAGAATACACTAAATACAGCAAAAATTTTGAGTCTACAACGTTTAGTTTAGGTGTGAGAGCCAAAATGAACTTTTTATTGCTTTAAACGCGTTTTCAGCCCCTGATTGTACACTTAAGGTGAAAATGTCAAAATCTTCAAAATGAGCATAAGCACAATGAAATTAATGCTGGAATCATCTTCAGGATGCTAGAATACACTAAATACAGCAAAAATTTTGAGTCTACAACGTTTAGTTTAGGTGTGAGAGCCAAAATGAACTTTTTATTGCTTTAAATGCGTTTTCAGCCTGATTGTGCACTTTAGCTGAAAATGTCAAAATCTTAAAAATGAGCATAAGCACAATGAAATTAATGCTGGAATCATCTTCAGGATGCTAGAATACACTAAATACAGCAAAAAATTTGAGTCTACAACGTTTAGTTTAGGTGTGAGAGCCAAAATGAACTTTTTATTGCTTTAAACGCGTTTTCAGACCCTGATTGTACACTTAAGGTGAAAATGTCAAAATCTTCAAAATGAGCATAAGCACAATGAAATTAATGCTGGAATCATCTTCAGGATGCTAGAATACACTAAATACAGCAAAAATTTTGAGTCTACAACGTTTAGTTTAGGTGTGAGAGCCAAAATGAACTTTTTATTGCTTTAAATGCGTTTTCAGCCTGATTGTGCACTTTAGGTGAAAATGTCAAAATCTTAAAAATGAGCATAAGCACGATGAAATTAATGCTGGAATCATCTTCAGGATGCTAGAATACACTGAATACAGCAAAAATTTTGAGTCTACAACGTTTAGTTTAGGTGTGAGAGCCAAAACGAACTTTTTATTGCTTTAAACGCGTTTTCAGCCCCTGATTGTACACTTAAGGTGAAAATGTCAAAATCTTCAAAATGAGCATAAGCACAATGAAATTAATGCTGGAATCATCTTCAGGATGCTAGAATACACTAAATACAGCAAAAATTTTGAGTCTACAACGTTTAGTTTAGGTGTGAGAGCCAAAATGAACTTTTTATTGCTTTAAATGCGTTTTCAGCCTGATTGTGCACTTTAGGTGAAAATGTCAAAATCTTAAAAATGAGCATAAGCACAATGAAATTAATGCTGGAATCATCTTCAGGATGCTAGAATACACTAAATACAGCAAAAATTTTGAGTCTACAACGTTTAGTTTAGGTGTGAGAGCCAAAATGAACTTTTTATTGCTTTAAACGCGTTTTCAGCCCCTGATTGTACACTTAAGGTGAAAATGTCAAAATCTTCAAAATGAGCATAAGCACAATGAAATTAATGCTGGAATCATCCTCAGGATGCTAGAATACACTAAATACAGCAAAAATTTTGAGTCTACAACATTTAGTATAGGTGTGAGAGCCAAAATGAACTTTTTATTGCTTTAAACGCGTTTTCAGCCTGATTGTGCACTTTAGGTGAAAATGTCAAAATCTTCAAAATGAGCATAAGCACGATGAAATTAATGCTGGAATCATCTTCAGGATGCTAGAATACACTGAATACAGCAAAAATTTTGAGTCTACAACGTTTAGTTTAGGTGTGAGAGCCAAAATGAACTTTTTATTGCTTTAAACGCGTTTTCAGCCCCTGATTGTACACTTAAGGTGAAAATGTCCAAATCTTCAAAATGAGCATAAGCACAATGAAATTAATGCTGGAATCATCTTCAGGATGCTAGAATACACTAAATACAGCAAAAATTTTGAGTCTACAACGTTTAGTTTAGGTGTGAGAGCCAAAATGAACTTTTTATTGCTTTAAACGCGTTTTCAGCCCCTGATTGTACACTTAAGGTGAAAATGTCAAAATCTTCAAAATGAGCATAAGCACAATGAAATTAATGCTGGAATCATCTTCAGGATGCTAGAATACACTAAATACAGCAAAAATTTTGAGTCTACAACGTTTAGTTTAGGTGTGAGAGCCAAAATGAACTTTTTATTGCTTTAAATGCGTTTTCAGCCTGATTGTGCACTTTAGGTGAAAATGTCAAAATCTTAAAAATGAGCATAAGCACAATTAAATTAATGCTGGAATCATCTTCAGGATGCTAGAATACACTAAATACAGCAAAAATTTTGAGTCTACAACGTTTAGTTTAGGTGTGAGAGCCAAAATGAACTTTTTATTGCTTTAAACGCGTTTTCAGCCCCTGATTGTACACTTAAGGTGAAAATGTCAAAATCTTCAAAATGAGCATAAGCACAATGAAATTAATGCTGGAATCATCTTCAGGATGCTAGAATACACTAAATACAGCAAAAATTTTGAGTCTACAACGTTTATTTTAGGTGTGTGAGCCAAAATGAACTTTTTATTGCTTTAAATGCGTTTTCAGCCTGATTGTGCACTTTAGGTGAAAATGTCAAAATCTTCAAAATGAGCATAAGCACGATGAAATTAATGCTGGAATCATCTTCAGGATGCTAGAATACACTGAATACAGCAAAAATTTTGAGTCTACAACGTTTAGTTTAGGTGTGAGAGCCAAAATGAACTTTTTATTGCTTTAAACTCGTTTTCAGCCCCTGATTGTAAACTTAAGATGAAAATGTCAAAATCTTAAAAATGAGCATAAGCACAATGAAATTAATGCTGGAATCATCTTCAGGATGCTAAAATACACCAAATACAGCAAAAATTTTGAGTCTACAACGTTTAGTTTAGGTGTGAGAGCCAAAATGAACTTTTTATTGCTTTAAATGCGTTTTCAGCCTGATTGTGCACTTTAGGTGAAAATGTCAAAATCTTAAAAATGAGCATAAGCACAATTAAATTAATGCTGGAATCATCTTCAGGATGCTAGAATACACTAAATACAGCAAAAATTTTGAGTCTACAACGTTTAGTTTAGGTGTGAGAGCCAAAATGAACTTTTTATTGCTTTAAACGCGTTTTTAGCCCCTGATTGTACACTTAAGGTGAAAATGTCAAAATCTTCAAAATGAGCATAAGCACAATGAAATTAATGCTGGAATCATCCTCAGGATGCTAGAATACACTAAATACAGCAAAAATTTTGAGTCTACAACATTTAGTATAGGTGTGAGAGCCAAAATGAACTTTTTATTGCTTTAAACGCGTTTTCAGCCTGATTGTGCACTTTAGGTGAAAATGTCAAAATCTTCAAAATGAGCATAAGCACGATGAAATTAATGCTGGAATCATCTTCAGGATGCTAGAATACACTGAATACAGCAAAAATTTTGAGTCTACAACGTTTAGTTTAGGTGTGAGAGCCAAAATGAACTTTTTATTGCTTTAAACGCGTTTTCAGCCCCTGATTGTACACTTAAGATGAAAATGTCAAAATCTTAAAAATGAGCATAAGCACAATGAAATTAATGCTGGAATCATCTTCAGGATGCTAGAATACACTAAATACAGCAAAAATTTTGAGTCTACAACGTTTAGTTTAGGTGTGAGAGCCAAAATGAACTTTTTATTGCTTTAAACGCGTTTTCAGCCCCTGATTGTACACTTAAGGTGAAAATGTCAAAATCTTCAAAATGAGCATAAGCACAATGAAATTAATGCTGGAATCATCTTCAGGATGCTAGAATACACTAAATACAGCAAAAATTTTGAGTCTACAACGTTTAGTTTAGGTGTGAGAGCCAAAATGAACTTTTTATTGCTTTAAACGCGTTTTCAGCCCCTGATTGTACACTTAAGGTGAAAATGTCAAAATCTTCAAAATGAGCATAAGCACAATGAAATTAATGCTGGAATCATCTTCAGGATGCTAGAATACACTAAATACAGCAAAAATTTTGAGTCTACAACGTTTAGTTTAGGTGTGAGAGCCAAAATGAACTTTTTATTGCTTTAAACGCGTTTTCAGCCCCTGATTGTACACTTAAGGTGAAAATGTCAAAATCTTCAAAATGAGCATAAGCACAATGAAATTAATGCTGGAATCATCCTCAGGATGCTAGAATACACTAAATACAGCAAAAATTTTGAGTCTACAACATTTAGTATAGGTGTGAGAGCCAAAATGAACTTTTTATTGCTTTAAACGCGTTTTCAGCCTGATTGTGCACTTTAGGTGAAAATGTCAAAATCTTCAAAATGAGCATAAGCACGATGAAATTAATGCTGGAATCATCTTCAGGATGCTAGAATACACTGAATACAGCAAAAATTTTGAGTCTACAACGTTTAGTTTAGGTGTGAGAGCCAAAATGAACTTTTTATTGCTTTAAACGCGTTTTCAGCCCCTGATTGTACACTTAAGATGAAAATGTCAAAATCTTAAAAATGAGCATAAGCACAATGAAATTAATGCTGGAATCATCTTCAGGATGCTAGAATACACTAAATACAGCAAAAATTTTGAGTCTACAACGTTTAGTTTAGGTGTGAGAGCCAAAATGAACTTTTTATTGCTTTAAACGCGTTTTCAGCCCCTGATTGTACACTTAAGGTGAAAATGTCAAAATCTTCAAAATGAGCATAAGCACAATGAAATTAATGCTGGAATCATCTTCAGGATGCTAGAATACACTAAATACAGCAAAAATTTTGAGTCTACAACGTTTAGTTTAGGTGTGAGAGCCAAAATGAACTTTTTATTGCTTTAAATGCGTTTTCAGCCTGATTGTGCACTTTAGGTGAAAATGTCAAAATCTTAAAAATGAGCATAAGCACAATTAAATTAATGCTGGAGTCATCTTCAGGATGCTAGAATACACTAAATACAGCAAAAATTTTGAGTCTACAACGTTTAGTTTAGGTGTGAGAGCCAAAATGAACTTTTTATTGCTTTAAACGCGTTTTCAGCCCCTGATTGTACACTTAAGGTGAAAATGTCAAAATCTTCAAAATGAGCATAAGCACAATGAAATTAATGCTGGAATCATCTTCAGGATGCTAGAATACACTAAATACAGCAAAAATTTTGAGTTTACAACGTTTAGTTTAGGTGTGAGAGCCAAAATGAACTTTTTATTGCTTTAAATGCGTTTTCAGCCTGATTGTGCACTTTAGGTGAAAATGTCAAAATCTTCAAAATGAGCATAAGCACAATGAAATTAATGCTGGAATCATCTTCAGGATGCTAGAATACACTAAATACAGCAAAAATTTTGAGTCTACAACGTTTATTTTAGGTGTGTGAGCCAAAATGAACTTTTTATTGCTTTAAATGCGTTTTCAGCCTGATTGTGCACTTTAGGTGAAAATGTCAAAATCTTCAAAATGAGCATAAGCACGATGAAATTAATGCTGGAATCATCTTCAGGATGCTAGAATACACTGAATACAGCAAAAATTTTGAGTCTACAACGTTTAGTTTAGGTGTGAGAGCCAAAATGAACTTTTTATTGCTTTAAACTCGTTTTCAGCCCCTGATTGTAAACTTAAGATGAAAATGTCAAAATCTTAAAAATGAGCATAAGCACAATGAAATTAATGCTGGAATCATCTTCAGGATGCTAAAATACACCAAATACAGCAAAAATTTTGAGTCTACAACGTTTAGTTTAGGTGTGAGAGCCAAAATGAACTTTTTATTGCTTTAAATGCGTTTTCAGCCTGATTGTGCACTTTAGGTGAAAATGTCAAAATCTTAAAAATGAGCATAAGCACAATTAAATTAATGCTGGAATCATCTTCAGGATGCTAGAATACACTAAATACAGCAAAAATTTTGAGTCTACAACGTTTAGTTTAGGTGTGAGAGCCAAAATGAACTTTTTATTGCTTTAAACGCGTTTTCAGCCCCTGATTGTACACTTAAGGTGAAAATGTCAAAATCTTCAAAATGAGCATAAGCACAATGAAATTAATGCTGGAATCATCCTCAGGATGCTAGAATACACTAAATACAGCAAAAATTTTGAGTCTACAACATTTAGTATAGGTGTGAGAGCCAAAATGAACTTTTTATTGCTTTAAACGCGTTTTCAGCCTGATTGTGCACTTTAGGTGAAAATGTCAAAATCTTCAAAATGAGCATAAGCACGATGAAATTAATGCTGGAATCATCTTCAGGATGCTAGAATACACTGAATACAGCAAAAATTTTGAGTCTACAACGTTTAGTTTAGGTGTGAGAGCCAAAATGAACTTTTTATTGCTTTAAACGCGTTTTCAGCCCCTGATTGTACACTTAAGATGAAAATGTCAAAATCTTAAAAATGAGCATAAGCACAATTAAATTAATGCTGGAGTCATCTTCAGGATGCTAGAATACACTAAATACAGCAAAAATTTTGAGTCTACAACGTTTAGTTTAGGTGTGAGAGCCAAAATGAACTTTTTATTGCTTTAAACGCGTTTTCAGCCCCTGATTGTACACTTAAGGTGAAAATGTCAAAATCTTCAAAATGAGCATAAGCACAATGAAATTAATGCTGGAATCATCTTCAGGATGCTAGAATACACTAAATACAGCAAAAATTTTGAGTCTACAACGTTTAGTTTAGGTGTGAGAGCCAAAATGAACTTTTTATTGCTTTAAACGCGTTTTCAGCCCCTGATTGTACACTTAAGGTGAAAATGTCAAAATCTTCAAAATGAGCATAAGCACAATGAAATTAATGCTGGAATCATCTTCAGGATGCTAGAATACACTAAATACAGCAAAAATTTTGAGTCTACAACGTTTAGTTTAGGTGTGAGAGCCAAAATGAACTTTTTATTGCTTTAAACGCGTTTTCAGCCCCTGATTGTACACTTAAGGTGAAAATGTCAAAATCTTCAAAATGAGCATAAGCACAATGAAATTAATGCTGGAATCATCCTCAGGATGCTAGAATACACTAAATACAGCAAAAATTTTGAGTCTACAACATTTAGTATAGGTGTGAGAGCCAAAATGAACTTTTTATTGCTTTAAACGCGTTTTCAGCCTGATTGTGCACTTTAGGTGAAAATGTCAAAATCTTCAAAATGAGCATAAGCACGATGAAATTAATGCTGGAATCATCTTCAGGATGCTAGAATACACTGAATACAGCAAAAATTTTGAGTCTACAACGTTTAGTTTAGGTGTGAGAGCCAAAATGAACTTTTTATTGCTTTAAACGCGTTTTCAGCCCCTGATTGTACACTTAAGATGAAAATGTCAAAATCTTAAAAATGAGCATAAGCACAATGAAATTAATGCTGGAATCATCTTCAGGATGCTAGAATACACTAAATACAGCAAAAATTTTGAGTTTACAACGTTTAGTTTAGGTGTGAGAGCCAAAATGAACTTTTTATTGCTTTAAATGCGTTTTCAGCCTGATTGTGCACTTTAGGTGAAAATGTCAAAATCTTAAAAATGAGCATAAGCACAATGAAATTAATGCTGGAATCATCTTCAGGATGCTAGAATACACTAAATACAGCAAAAATTTTGAGTCTACAACGTTTAGTTTAGGTGTGAGAGCCAAAATGAACTTTTTATTGCTTTAAACGCGTTTTCAGCCCCTGATTGTACACTTAAGGTGAAAATGTCAAAATCTTAAAAATGAGCATAAGCACAATGAAATTAATGCTGGAATCATCTTCAGGATGCTAGAATACACTAAATACAGCAAAAATTTTGAGTCTACAACGTTTAGTTTAGGTGTGAGAGCCAAAATGAACTTTTTATTGCTTTAAACGCGTTTTCAGCCCCTGATTGTACACTTAAGGTGAAAATGTCAAAATCTTCAAAATGAGCATAAGCACAATGAAATTAATGCTGGAATCATCTTCAGGATGCTAAAATACACCAAATACAGCAAAAATTTTGAGTCTACAACGTTTAGTTTAGGTGTGAGAGCCAAAATGAACTTTTTATTGCTTTAAATGCGTTTTCAGCCTGATTGTGCACTTTAGGTGAAAATGTCAAAATCTTCAAAATGAGCATAAGCACAATTAAATTAATGCTGGAATCATCTTCAGGATGCTAGAATACACTAAATACAGCAAAAATTTTGAGTCTACAACGTTTAGTTTAGGTGTGAGAGCCAAAATGAACTTTTTATTGCTTTAAACGCGTTTTCAGCCCCTGATTGTACACTTAAGGTGAAAATGTCAAAATCTTCAAAATGAGCATAAGCACAATGAAATTAATGCTGGAATCATCCTCAGGATGCTAGAATACACTAAATACAGCAAAAATTTTGAGTCTACAACATTTAGTATAGGTGTGAGAGCCAAAATGAACTTTTTATTGCTTTAAATGCGTTTTCAGCCTGATTGTGCACTTTAGGTGAAAATGTCAAAATCTTCAAAATGAGCATAAGCACGATGAAATTAATGCTGGAATCATCTTCAGGATGCTAGAATACACTGAATACAGCAAAAATTTTGAGTCTACAACGTTTAGTTTAGGTGTGAGAGCCAAAATGAACTTTTTATTGCTTTAAACGCGTTTTCAGCCCCTGATTGTACACTTAAGATGAAAATGTCAAAATCTTAAAAATGAGCATAAGCACAATGAAATTAATGCTGGAATCATCTTCAGGATGCTAGAATACACTAAATACAGCAAAAATTTTGAGTCTACAACGTTTAGTTTAGGTGTGAGAGCCAAAATGAACTTTTTATTGCTTTAAACGCGTTTTCAGCCCCTGATTGTACACTTAAGGTGAAAATGTCAAAATCTTCAAAATGAGCATAAGCACAATGAAATTAATGCTGGAATCATCTTCAGGATGCTAGAATACACTAAATACAGCAAAAATTTTGAGTCTACAACGTTTAGTTTAGGTGTGAGAGCCAAAATGAACTTTTTATTGCTTTAAATGCGTTTTCAGCCTGATTGTGCACTTTAGGTGAAAATGTCAAAATCTTAAAAATGAGCATAAGCACAATTAAATTAATGCTGGAGTCATCTTCAGGATGCTAGAATACACTAAATACAGCAAAAATTTTGAGTCTACAACGTTTAGTTTAGGTGTGAGAGCCAAAATGAACTTTTTATTGCTTTAAACGCGTTTTCAGCCCCTGATTGTACACTTAAGGTGAAAATGTCAAAATCTTCAAAATGAGCATAAGCACAATGAAATTAATGCTGGAATCATCTTCAGGATGCTAGAATACACTAAATACAGCAAAAATTTTGAGTTTACAACGTTTAGTTTAGGTGTGAGAGCCAAAATGAACTTTTTATTGCTTTAAATGCGTTTTCAGCCTGATTGTGCACTTTAGGTGAAAATGTCAAAATCTTAAAAATGAGCATAAGCACAATGAAATTAATGCTGGAATCATCTTCAGGATGCTAGAATACACTAAATACAGCAAAAATTTTGAGTCTACAACGTTTAGTTTAGGTGTGAGAGCCAAAATGAACTTTTTATTGCTTTAAACGCGTTTTCAGCCCCTGATTGTACACTTAAGGTGAAAATGTCAAAATCTTCAAAATGAGCATAAGCACAATGAAATTAATGCTGGAATCATCTTCAGGATGCTAGAATACACTAAATACAGCAAAAATTTTGAGTCTACAACGTTTAGTTTAGGTGTGAGAGCCAAAATGAACTTTTTATTGCTTTAAACGCGTTTTCAGCCCCTGATTGTACACTTAAGATGAAAATGTCAAAATCTTAAAAATGAGCATAAGCACAATGAAATTAATGCTGGAATCATCTTCAGGATGCTAGAATACACTAAATACAGCAAAAATTTTGAGTCTACAACGTTTAGTTTAGGTGTGAGAGCCAAAATGAACTTTTTATTGCTTTAAACGCGTTTTCAGCCCCTGATTGTACACTTAAGGTGAAAATGTCAAAATCTTAAAAATGAGCATAAGCACAATGAAATTAATGCTGGAATCATCTTCAGGATGCTAGAATACACTAAATACAGCAAAAATTTTGAGTCTACAACGTTTAGTTTAGGTGTGAGAGCCAAAATGAACTTTTTATTGCTTTAAATGCGTTTTCAGCCTGATTGTGCACTTTAGGTGAAAATGTCAAAATCTTAAAAATGAGCATAAGCACAATTAAATTAATGCTGGAGTCATCTTCAGGATGCTAGAATACACTAAATACAGCAAAAATTTTGAGTCTACAACGTTTAGTTTAGGTGTGAGAGCCAAAATGAACTTTTTATTGCTTTAAACGCGTTTTCAGCCCCTGATTGTACACTTAAGGTGAAAATGTCAAAATCTTCAAAATGAGCATAAGCACAATGAAATTAATGCTGGAATCATCTTCAGGATGCTAGAATACACTAAATACAGCAAAAATTTTGAGTTTACAACGTTTAGTTTAGGTGTGAGAGCCAAAATGAACTTTTTATTGCTTTAAATGCGTTTTCAGCCTGATTGTGCACTTTAGGTGAAAATGTCAAAATCTTAAAAATGAGCATAAGCACAATGAAATTAATGCTGGAATCATCTTCAGGATGCTAGAATACACTAAATACAGCAAAAATTTTGAGTCTACAACGTTTAGTTTAGGTGTGAGAGCCAAAATGAACTTTTTATTGCTTTAAACGCGTTTTCAGCCCCTGATTGTACACTTAAGGTGAAAATGTCAAAATCTTCAAAATGAGCATAAGCACAATGAAATTAATGCTGGAATCATCTTCAGGATGCTAGAATACACTAAATACAGCAAAAATTTTGAGTCTACAACGTTTAGTTTAGGTGTGAGAGCCAAAATGAACTTTTTATTGCTTTAAACGCGTTTTCAGCCCCTGATTGTACACTTAAGGTGAAAATGTCAAAATCTTCAAAATGAGCATAAGCACAATGAAATTAATGCTGGAATCATCTTCAGGATGCTAGAATACACTAAATACAGCAAAAATTTTGAGTCTACAACGTTTAGTTTAGGTGTGAGAGCCAAAATGAACTTTTTATTGCTTTAAATGCGTTTTCAGCCTGATTGTGCACTTTAGGTGAAAATGTCAAAATCTTAAAAATGAGCATAAGCACAATTAAATTAATGCTGGAATCATCTTCAGGATGCTAGAATACACTAAATACAGCAAAAATTTTGAGTCTACAACGTTTATTTTAGGTGTGTGAGCCAAAATGAACTTTTTATTGCTTTAAATGCGTTTTCAGCCTGATTGTGCACTTTAGGTGAAAATGTCAAAATCTTCAAAATGAGCATAAGCACAATGAAATTAATGCTGGAATCATCTTCAGGATGCTAGAATACACTAAATACAGCAAAAATTTTGAGTCTACAACGTTTAGTTTAGGTGTGAGAGCCAAAATGAACTTTTTATTGCTTTAAACGCGTTTTCAGCCCCTGATTGTACACTTAAGGTGAAAATGTCAAAATCTTCAAAATGAGCATAAGCACAATGAAATTAATGCTGGAATCATCTTCAGGATGCTAGAATACACTAAATACAGCAAAAATTTTGAGTCTACAACGTTTAGTTTAGGTGTGAGAGCCAAAATGAACTTTTTATTGCTTTAAATGCGTTTTCAGCCTGATTGTGCACTTTAGGTGAAAATGTCAAAATCTTAAAAATGAGCATAAGCACAATTAAATTAATGCTGGAATCATCTTCAGGATGCTAGAATACACTAAATACAGCAAAAAATTTGAGTCTACAACGTTTATTTTAGGTGTGTGAGCCAAAATGAACTTTTTATTGCTTTAAATGCGTTTTCAGCCTGATTGTGCACTTTAGGTGAAAATGTCAAAATCTTCAAAATGAGCATAAGCACGATGAAATTAATGCTGGAATCATCTTCAGGATGCTAGAATACACTGAATACAGCAAAAATTTTGAGTCTACAACGTTTAGTTTAGGTGTGAGAGCCAAAATGAACTTTTTATTGCTTTAAACGCGTTTTCAGCCCCTGATTGTACACTTAAGGTGAAAATGTCCAAATCTTCAAAATGAGCATAAGCACAATGAAATTAATGCTGGAATCATCTTCAGGATGCTAGAATACACTAAATACAGCAAAAATTTTGAGTCTACAACGTTTAGTTTAGGTGTGAGAGCCAAAATGAACTTTTTATTGCTTTAAATGCGTTTTCAGCCTGATTGTGCACTTTAGGTGAAAATGTCAAAATCTTCAAAATGAGCATAAGCACAATTAAATTAATGCTGGAATCATCTTCAGGATGCTAGAATACACTAAATACAGCAAAAATTTTGAGTCTACAACGTTTAGTTTAGGTGTGAGAGCCAAAATGAACTTTTTATTGCTTTAAACGCGTTTTCAGCCCCTGATTGTACACTTAAGGTGAAAATGTCAAAATCTTCAAAATGAGCATAAGCACAATGAAATTAATGCTGGAATCATCTTCAGGATGCTAGAATACACTAAATACAGCAAAAATTTTGAGTCTACAACGTTTAGTTTAGGTGTGAGAGCCAAAATGAACTTTTTATTGCTTTAAATGCGTTTTCAGCCTGATTGTGCACTTTAGGTGAAAATGTCAAAATGTTAAAAATGAGCATAAGCACAATGAAATTAATGCTGGAATCATCTTCAGGATGCTAGAATACACTAAATACAGCAAAAAATTTGAGTCTACAACGTTTAGTTTAGGTGTGAGAGCCAAAATGAACTTTTTATTGCTTTAAACGCGTTTTCAGACCCTGATTGTACACTTAAGGTGAAAATGTCAAAATCTTCAAAATGAGCATAAGCACAATGAAATTAATGCTGGAATCATCTTCAGGATGCTAGAATACACTAAATACAGCAAAAATTTTGAGTCTACAACGTTTAGTTTAGGTGTGAGAGCCAAAATGAACTTTTTATTGCTTTAAATGCGTTTTCAGCCTGATTGTGCACTTTAGGTGAAAATGTCAAAATCTTAAAAATGAGCATAAGCACGATGAAATTAATGCTGGAATCATCTTCAGGATGCTAGAATACACTAAATACAGCAAAAATTTTGAGTCTACAACGTTTAGTTTAGGTGTGAGAGCCAAAATGAACTTTTTATTGCTTTAAACGCGTTTTCAGCCCCTGATTGTACACTTAAGGTGAAAATGTCAAAATCTTCAAAATGAGCATAAGCACAATGAAATTAATGCTGGAATCATCTTCAGGATGCTAGAATACACTAAATACAGCAAAATTTTTGAGTCTACAACGTTTAGTTTAGGTGTGAGAGCCAAAATGAACTTTTTATTGCTTTAAACGCGTTTTCAGCCCCTGATTGTACACTTAAGGTGAAAATGTCAAAATCTTCAAAATGAGCATAAGCACAATGAAATTAATGCTGGAATCATCTTCAGGATGCTAGAATACACTAAATACAGCAAAAATTTTGAGTCTACAACGTTTAGTTTAGGTGTGAGAGCCAAAATGAACTTTTTATTGCTTTAAATGCGTTTTCAGCCTGATTGTGCACTTTAGGTGAAAATGTCAAAATCTTAAAAATGAGCATAAGCACAATTAAATTAATGCTGGAATCATCTTCAGGATGCTAGAATACACTAAATACAGCAAAAATTTTGAGTCTACAACGTTTAGTTTAGGTGTGAGAGCCAAAATGAACTTTTTATTGCTTTAAACGCGTTTTCAGCCCCTGATTGTACACTTAAGGTGAAAATGTCAAAATCTTCAAAATGAGCATAAGCACAATGAAATTAATGCTGGAATCATCTTCAGGATGCTAGAATACACTAAATACAGCAAAAATTTTGAGTCTACAACGTTTATTTTAGGTGTGTGAGCCAAAATGAACTTTTTATTGCTTTAAATGCGTTTTCAGCCTGATTGTGCACTTTAGGTGAAAATGTCAAAATCTTCAAAATGAGCATAAGCACGATGAAATTAATGCTGGAATCATCTTCAGGATGCTAGAATACACTGAATACAGCAAAAAATTTTGAGTCTACAACGTTTAGTTTAGGTGTGAGAGCCAAAATGAACTTTTTATTGCTTTAAAACGCGTTTCAGCCCCTGATTGTACACTTAAGGTGAAAATGTCCAAATCTTCAAAATGAGCATAAGCACAATGAAATTAATGCTGGAATCATCTTCAGGATGCTAGAATACACTAAATACAGCAAAAATTTTGAGTCTACAACGTTTAGTTTAGGTGTGAGAGCCAAAATGAACTTTTTATTGCTTTAAATGCGTTTTTCAGCCTGATTGTGCACTTTAGGTGAAAATGTCAAAATCTTAAAAATGAGCATAAGCACAATTAAATTAATGCTGGAATCATCTTCAGGATGCTAGAATACACTAAATACAGCAAAAATTTTGAGTCTACAACGTTTAGTTTAGGTGTGAGAGCCAAAATGAACTTTTTATTGCTTTAAACGCGTTTTCAGACCCTGATTGTACACTTAAGGTGAAAATGTCAAAATCTTCAAAATGAGCATAAGCACAATGAAATTAATGCTGGAATCATCTTCAGGATGCTAGAATACACTAAATACAGCAAAAATTTTGAGTCTACAACGTTTAGTTTAGGTGTGAGAGCCAAAATGAACTTTTTATTGCTTTAAATGCGTTTTCAGCCTGATTGTGCACTTTAGGTGAAAATGTCAAAATCTTAAAAATGAGCATAAGCACGATGAAATTAATGCTGGAATCATCTTCAGGATGCTAGAATACACTGAATACAGCAAAAATTTTGAGTCTACAACGTTTAGTTTAGGTGTGAGAGCCAAAATGAACTTTTTATTGCTTTAAAAAACGCGTTTTCAGCCCCTGATTGTACACTTAAGGTGAAAATGTCAAAATCTTCAAAATGAGCATAAGCACAATGAAATTAATGCTGGAATCATCTTCAGGATGCTAGAATACACTAAATACAGCAAAAAATTTTGAGTCTACAACGTTTAGTTTAGGTGTGAGAGCCAAAATGAACTTTTTATTGCTTTAAATGCGTTTTCAGCCTGATTGTGCACTTTAGGTGAAAATGTCAAAATCTTAAAAATGAGCATAAGCACAATGAAATTAATGCTGGAATCATCTTCAGGATGCTAGAATACACTAAATACAGCAAAAATTTTGAGTCTACAACCGTTTAGTTTAGGTGTGAGAGCCAAAATGAACTTTTTATTGCTTTAAACGCGTTTTCAGCCCCTGATTGTACACTTAAGGTGAAAATGTCAAAATCTTCAAAATGAGCATAAGCACAATGAAATTAATGCTGGAATCATCTTCAGGATGCTAGAATACACTAAATACAGCAAAAATTTTGAGTCTACAACGTTTAGTTTAGGTGTGAGAGCCAAAATGAACTTTTTATTGCTTTAAATGCGTTTTCAGCCTGATTGTGCACTTTAGGTGGAAAATGTCAAAATCTTAAAAATGAGCATAAGCACAATGAAATTAATGCTAGAATCATCTTCAGGATGCTAGAATACACTAAATACAGCAAACATTTTGAGTCTACAACGTGTAGTTTAGGTGTGAGAGCCAAAATGAACTTTTTTTATTGCTTTAAATGCGTTTTCAGCCCCTGATTGTACACTTAAGGTGAAAATGTCAAAATCTTCAAAATGAGCATAAGCACAATGAAATTAATGCTGGAATCATCTTCAGGATGCTAGAATACACTAAATACAGCAAAAATTTTGAGTCTACAACGTTTAGTTTAGGTGTGAGAGCCAAAATGAACTTTTTATTGGCTTTAAATGCGTTTTCAGCCTGATTGTGCACTTAGGTGAAAATGTCAAAATCTTCAGAATGAGCATAAGCACAATGAAATTAATGCTGGAATCATCTTCAGGATGCTAGAATACACTAAATACAGCAAAAATTTTGAGTCTACAACGTTTAGTTTAGGTGTGAGAGCCAAAATGAACTTTTTATT